>NC_056765.1:15172500-15367500 GCF_018687715.1 Carya illinoinensis
AGGCTGCGGACTCCAATAATTTATTTTGGTGGGATATGAATTTTTGAGCATAAAATACATTTAGCTGGCCAATATTTCGACAACTTCAATTGTGATATATTGGACAATTTTAGTTAAGCACATGAGCCATAATTTTAAGTTGTAGTTAATGATTTTAGAGAATATCAATGGGCCAATAATTTTTTAGAAGCCCAAATTATATTAGTTGGGAAATTTTGGAAATAACTTAGGCGCATAAATTATGGGAGTAGATTATAGGAGTATTATTGGGCTCAATATTTGGACAAAAGCCTATTTAATAGTTATGGACTTAAGTGAGCCCTAAATATTTAGCAAGGAGATATTATTGGATGATGAATTTATTTTAGACGTGAGGTTTAGGGCCTAGTTTGTTTACGAAGAGCCCAGCCTAGGAGACCCGCACTATGTCTTTTTTAGATAAGACTATTCCTCCTTTCAGTTTCTTCCCAAACCCATGCTTTATCCTGACGGTTTGTTTTCTCCTTGAAATATTCTCCCCTTCACTTTTCTGCAACGCAAAAATAACAACACCTCGATACAAAACTCCTACGTCTATGGCAGCTCTTCTCACATCAAAATTTCACTTTTCAACAAGCTTTCTTTCTGTCCATCTCTCTCTCTCTCTCTCTCTCTCTCTCTCTCTCTCTCTCTCTTTCCTTGCGATTCCTTAGTCGGCATTACTCAACAACCAATGCTATTACCGTCCGTGAAGCCCATCACCGACTCCACCACCTAAGTAGTGCCGAACACTCCCTTTGCCAACCACATCCTGTCATGTAATGGGCTTGGGCCTGAGGATTGGAATTGGCCTTATTAGGAGTGGCATTGTTATGTTTACCCATGCAAGTAGATTTCATTTTTCTAGTTGGCAATTAGTTGGTTATTTTATCCTCAAGTGTTATTCTGTTAGTCTATAATATGTTTGTAGGTTGGTTGTGTTCAAGTCTTATGCTGCAAATCTAGGTTCATGATTATTTTATTTTAGTATGTTGGTGGGTGTTATGGGGTAGTTAACTATTATTAGTGGTCCAATTATTTAGGTGGTTGTTATGATTTCCAGTTGTATTTATTCTATCATTATCAATGAAATCTGTCAAGTTGAATTTGGCAAACTGTTAGTGGAGGATTTGGTTTCCTCAAGGAACCAAGTATTCTCAATTCTATATGAATTACTTATCAGAAATGGTTTGGGACAGAATTTGGGTCCCGAATACCCCTTTTTTTTAACTTAGTGATTAAGCAAGTGTTTTTTAATGATGTTGTGAATTTTTTTATTTTTTAAAAAATATTTAAGAATATAAAAAAATAAATGAAAAAAAAATTAAAAATAAAAACTTTTTTTTGCCTTATTTGGTAGGTCCTTGGGCACACTACTCATTAGTTATACATAACACAGCCCCTCCATGTCCTCAAATGAAAAACCTGGCCCACACACATCCCAGCCTTCCTGCACCCAAGGCCAAGGCAACCACCAGGCGACACAACCATGCCCACATCCAAACCCACCCCTGTTTTTCTACTCCAAAGCAAAGCAACCTCCCGATTGCCCACTGACAGTCACGGCACCATCGAAGACCAACGATGCCCAATTGCATCGTGTGTTGGAAACAAGATGGAGATAAAATAACAAAGAAAAAATAGAAGAGGAATACACCACTCTGTTTACATTCAATGAAACATAGTTCCAGTGCATGACTATATAAATTCAAAAGAAAATTCTGGAGTCTAAGTTAATGACATTTAATGCTATTCAAGTCCTCTAGACATTTTACACAATTTCTTAATTGATCATCACTTTCTGAATAAAAATCTAATTGATAAACTGTAGCCCCTTCAAATTCTGATAAAAAATACCCCTTTAGTTTCAGCAATAAAACAAAGTTTAATTTTCAACACTCCCCCTTAAACTTGACATCTTTCCAACACCGACCATCATCCTCAACTTCTGAAATGTATCATATTTGAGAGGCTTTTTTAAAATATCAGCAACTTGATCAAGTGACTTCACATACTCTGCCTCTACGTGCATGTTCTCAATGCATTGTCGAATAAAATGATACTTTGTCTCATTATGCTTGCTTCGATCATGAAACACCAGGTTCTTTGCTAGAGCAATGGCTGACTTATTGTCCATCATTATCTCGGTAGCTTCACTTTGCTCAAAATGGAGTTCCTTCAGCAATATCTTTAACCAAATTGCATGACAAGTACAAGCAGTAGCAGCAACATACTCAGCTTCACAAATTGAAGAGTAACTATGGGTTGTTTCTTAGAACACTAGGAAATTGCATTATTTCCCAAGAAGAAAACAAACCTAGTAGTAGTCTTCCTATCATCAATATCTCCAGCATAATCACTGTCGCAATAGCCCATTAACTTGAACTTATTTGAAGCCAAATAAAAAATTCCATAATCAAGAGTACCTTTAAGATGAAGAAGAATTCTCTTGGTTGCCTTCATGTGTGTCTCAGATAGATTTTCCATAAAGCGACTCACAAGTCCAATTGAAAATACAATTTCAAGTCTAGTACAAGTCAAATATCTTAAGCTTCCCACAAGGCTTCTAAACAATGTTGGATCAAGCTTTTGTAGCCCTTCCTCCTATTTTGTATAGGTTTCTTGTGAGATGAAAATCCCATCCTTCATTTGCTTAACTTCAATTCCCAAATAATAGGACATGAGTCCCATATCACTCATCTCAAACTCTTGAGCCATAGCCTTCTTAAAACCTTCAAACATCATTTGACTATTTCCTATGAATATAAGATCATTCACATAGACACAAACAAATAATAGATCTTCATGTTCCTTTTCACATAGAGTGCATATTCATGAATGCATCTAGTGAAGCCATTCTCTATAAAATACTTATCAAGACGCCTATTCCAAGCTCTTGGAGCTTGCTTTAATCCATATAAGGCCTTTTTTAGCTTAAGTACCTTGTCTTCATATCCTTCAACAACAAAAGCTGAAGGCTGTTCAAAATAAACCTCTTCCTCAATATGACCGTTTGGGCAAGCGGACTTAACATCCATCTGATGGATCTTCCATTGATTTTGTGCTGCAAGTGATAGTAGTAGTCAAATTGTCTCCAAACGAGCAATAGGAGCAAAACCCTCTTCAGAGTCAATCCCTTGGTTTTGCTTGTAGCCCTTTGCAACGAGTCTTGCCTTGTATCTTTTTACTTCACCCTTGGAATTCTTCTTGACTTTATACACCCATTTGACTCCAATTGCTTGATTGCCACTTGGAAGTGAAGCAACCTCCCTAGTGCCGTTCTTCTTAATGGCTTGAATTTCCTCCTCCACGGCTTGTATCCATCTTTTAAATTTCATAGCTTCTTCAAAACTCAAAGGTTCATCACTAGAATATAAACATAATAAATTCACATCTTCTAACCTTTTAGTTTCTTCATAGAGATCCATGAGGCTTTGATATCTACAAGGGCCTTCACTTGAGCTAAATGAAGGAGAAGATGATAATGATGCTATAGAGGACGATGTTGGCACTGTTTTTTTTTTTTCTTTTTTCGAAAGAGACGAGGTCACATGTCCATGAGTGACCCCTTCCCAATTTTATTAGAAAAAACCCTCACTTATGGCGGAGGAAAACTGTGGTTACAACTCGATGCCTGGGGGTTACAAAAAAGCCCAAAACCCAGGAATCAAAAGACCAAAACCAACTAAAGAAACCAACAACTTACAAGACCAAAAAACAACCAAAATAACCAACCTGCAAAATAGCTCACACATAAGAATCAAAAGGAAAAACCCAATTACAAGAGCATACCTCATTTCGAAAGCCTCAAATATGGCAAGCCAATTCTATCCATTCGAAGGAGACCTCGCAACTAGCTAGGCAAGTCTTCCTTCTCATCAAACCAATCCTGAGTAAGGGCCCCAGCTCCCTGCTTCGCCAGAAAATTAGCCACAGCATTACCTTCACGAAAAACATGAGTTAGTCTATAATCCAAGCATGCAAGGCATGCATGAAGATCATCCCAAAAATCCTCAAGATACCAAATATTACAGGCACCCTTAGTAATCCAGTTAACCAGAAGTTGAGAATCAACCTCGATATAAACCTGTAAAAAACCATACCGACAGCACCTCCTCACACCTTCCAGTAAGCCCTTCAATTCAGCATAATTATTGGTACCCTGTCCTAAATCCATGGGGTAAGCTATACACAAATGACCACTGGTATCTCGAATAACACCCCCAGCACCAGACTGACCCGGGTTACCCAAGCTACTACCATCAGTATTAAGCTTCACCCAACCCTGCTGAGGCTTAATCCATTTCACCATAGTCACCTTCTCAGGTGGAGAAGGTGGGACCGGAATATCTAACCTCCATAAAATATCACCATCTTGTTTAGCCAATCTCAACCGTTTTATAGACCCTTTAATAAGATAACAAATCCAATATTTAATACTGCTCCAAACCGATTCAGAGGTGTCGTCCTTCCCCTCAAGTCTAGCTTTGCAACGTCTAGCCCAGAGTTTCCAAGAAACTATAGACGGAAGAAGGCCAAAAATAATGCGAGTATAAGAAGAGTTACCAGCACGGCGAAACCAAAAATTGACCTGCTCCTGCCAAGTATTAGAAAAACCCATGTGCACACCCAAATGAATCGCAGCCAAGAGCCAAATTTGCCTCGCAAACTCACCTGTACACAAAATATGATTAAGATCCTCAAGATGACCCTCGGAACAACAATTGCATTTAGAGACTATGGGGATACCCGCCAACTTGATCTTCTCATCCACTGCCAAACAATTATTAGTAGCTTTCCACATCATAATAGAAATCTTTTTAGGGAGAATAGCATGCCAGATCCAATGAGCCCAAGGTAAAAGCGACGCCCTTACCCTTATACAATCCCAAGCAGATTTAGTGTTAAAATTGCCAGCAATATCATTTTTCCAAACAAGGACATCCTGCCCCTCCTTATGAGTGGAGAAAAAATTCACCAACTCTGTAGCTTTCTGATGACCCACAAGCCTTTCCAAAAGAGGAATATCCCACCCATTATCGATACGACACTCTTTAATCTTCAGAGGAGGTTTATCAATAACCGGATAATGGTCACGCAGAGGACCATCATCATCCCAAGTATCATACCAAAAGGAAACATTACCATCTTTCACTAGCCACTGAGAATTATTTAAAATATCTGGGATACTTGTAGCAATCACCTTCCAAAAACGTGTACCTTTATTAGAATCCACAAGAGATAAATGCTGACCTCGTACATATTTTCCTCTGAAAAAATCCGCCCATAAAGAGTTTCCAAGAAGCAATTTCCAGGCAAATTTCATATGTAAAGATTTGTGAACATCACCAAAATCACGGAGACCAATCCCACCTTCCTGAATGGGTTTACAAATATGTCTCCAAGCAACCCATTTACGCTTACCTTTACCCGCATTATCACCCCAGAAGAAAGAACTCAGAAATCTATTCAATGCCACCAAGACCACATTAGGAACATGTAAAACCGCAAGCAAATGAGTAGCCATACTCGACAAAACATGCCTCAAGAGAATAGTTCTACCACCAGCCGAGAGCAGTTTCATTTTCCACCCAGCAATTTTCCTTTTAACTTTCCCAAGTAAATCATCTAAATCAGAAGCCTTCAACCTACCAGTCACAATAGGGACCCCCAAGTACTTAAAAGGAAAAAAACCCTCTGAAAAACCAGTCATCTGAAGAATCCATCTCTTACGGGGAGCCTGAATGCGCTTAGAGAAATAGATCGCGCTTTTTTCCTTACTAAGGGCTTGGCCCGACCAATTCTCATAAAGTTTCAACATTTGAGTCAATCCTCTCATAGACCTTTTACCACCATTTGCAAATATAACAATATCATCAGCATACATGAGATGAGAAACAAGCGGAGTACCCCTAGGTTGAGAAAACTACTCAATTTTACCATGATCAAAATAGCGTCTAAGAAGACGCAAAAGCACCTCCTGCATAATGATAAACAAATAAGGAGATAAAGGATCTCCTTGCCGAAGGCCACGAGAACCTTTAACAAACTCCAAAGAAGTGCCATTCATCATGATCGAGTACCAAGGCAGAGAAATACAAGCCTTAATCAAATCACAAACTTGTGGAGAAAACCCAAAAGCATCCATAACATGAAGTAAGAAATTCCAATCCACTCTATCATATGCCTTGGACATATCCAGTTTGATAACAACATTACCCCCGTTAATTTTTTTATTAATAGAATGGACCATCTCCTGGGTTAAACTAATATTATCAAAAATACTACGACCAGGAATAAAAGCCCCTTGCTCCTGAGAAATCATTTTTGTAAGCAGACTCGTCAATCGGGCCACAATAATTTTGGAGCAAACCTTATAAATAACCGAGCAGAGACTGATGGGCCGAAATTTATCAAAACCAGATGGCTTATCCACCTTAGGAATAAGAACAATATACGAAGCCGTGTAAAACCTGGGAAAGGATTTAGTATGAAAGAACTCAGTAATAGCTTCCAATAAATCATCCTTAATGAAGTCCCAACAAACACGATAAAAACCAGAACCAAAAGCATCAGGGCCAGGACTACTATCAATAGGGATACTGAAGAGAGCATTTTTAATCTCCTCCATCGAGGGATCCTGACAAAGAGAAGAATTATCACCATCATCAATCACAGGAGAGACAAGATCACTCAAATCAGGTAAATCGATTCTGCAACTTTCACCCAAAAAATTTTGGAAATAATCAACAGCAGCTTTATGGATCTCAAAGGGAGATTCTAAACGAGTACCATCCGCAAGACACATATCACTAATCCTCTTATGATAATTAGACTTTAAAATAGCATGAAAAAATTTAGAATTTTGGTCCCCATCTTTCAACCAAGTCTTTTTAGCCATATGAGCAAGCCTAATCCCCTCTCTCTTCTTCCAAGTCGAAAGTTCCAAATTAGAGACCAGGAGATCATAAGCATCCTCATCATTAAAACAATCCTGAAGACGGTTATCTAACCTCTCAATGCGAGATTCTAGATCTTTTATGATAATCGTAGTTCTCCCAAACACACGCTGATTCCACTCCCTTAAGGCCACCTTGACCCTTTTCAATTTATAAGAAAACTTTTGTAGCCCAAAACCAAACCCGACTTGATTCCAAACCCCTTTAATAAAACTCAGAAAATCCTAATGATCTGTCCACATATGTTGAAAACGAAAAAGATTCGGGCCATACTTAAAAGGGTCTTCCCCCATAGCAATCACCAGAGGGGAATGATCTAAAGTGGAACGACCCAAAACATGATAATAAACATTCGGAAAAAGGTTCATAAAATTAGAATCAATGAAGCACCTATCTAATCTAGCCTAACTCCGAGCTAAGCCACCTTGGCCATTGCACCAAGTCATAAGAGGACCCTTAAAACACATATCCATCAGGCCACAATTATGAAGACTAAGGTTAAAGTCCTCCATAGCAGAGAAATTCCGAGGATGCCCACCTCTCCTCTCCGAGTCCTCTTTAATAATATTAAAGTCCCCACATAGAACCCACGGAAGAGTACCACTACCAGTAGCCTCCAAATCCTCCCAAAGGATCTGCCTCTCAACACGACTACATTTAGCATACACAACTGTAAGAACAAACTCATGATCATTATCCTTCACCTGCACAGTCACATATTGGCTAGAACCAGCCAACAAGTTAATAGAAACCACAGAATTCCACAAAATCCAAATTTTTCCATCATACATAGAATTCGTAAGATAAGAATCACATCTAAACCTATTTAAAAAACTAGGAATTCTACTATCCGGCAAAAAAGGTTCAGCAAGAGCAATGATATTAGGCTTATAACTATGAATAATATTTTTTAAACGCATGTGAGAAGTACCCATACCCCTTATATTCCAAAAAAGAATAGGACTAATCATAGATTAAATTTAGAGGGTCGTATTACCTGCCTGACGGAACTTCGTGTCTTAACCTTACCTACAGTACCTCGAGGGATATCTATATCAGTGCAATACTCTTTTTGCATATCCTCCCTCATCGTGTCTCTATCATCTTCATTTTTCGATTGAGTGTCCTCCAACCTGAAATCCATCTTAGAATCCTTACCATCGGCGACCCAAGAATTATCGGGTATATGTTGAACTTGCCGTAATTCCAGCGTCTCCTCCAAAGCATCAGTATCCTCCACCGAATGTCCTTCACCACTTTCAACATTAGCACTATCCCTTCCATAATTAACTTTCAACGTGGGACTCACTTCCAAACCATCTATATTAGAATTACATGTCGTAGGATGCTCCAAATTAGCCCCATTGAGAGCCACGGTTGTCTCAACTAGATTCAAGCAGGACTCCATCTCCTGCACATTGCATGGGTCTTCAAATCCCAACTGCACATCAACCATAGGCTCCACGTGATCTTGATTCTCGGCCTCCACATTCTCCATGACAATGACAGTACGTTCTGGAGGTTCCGAAACAACCTCAACCAGATCATTTGAATTATTGGTTCCCCTCTCCCGTTCAACATTTTCGTTTAAAATTTCCGGCTCCTTCGGTACCACATGCTCCCCTGTTTGATTGTCCCCGGCAACTTGCACGTCCATTTTCAATGTCTCAGACTTCGAAACCCAGACTTTCCCTCCATTGTTTTGTTTAGTCTTATTCTCAATACCCACACGGCAGTTTTTTTGAATATGGCCCTGTCTTCTACAGCTTCTACAATATGCCGGCAATGTTTCATATATTATGCTCTGTTTTCGGCTACTTGGCATACCAGGTTTTCCGATCCAAAAATATGGGATAGGTTCCTTTGATGCATCTATTTCAACGCATACTCTAGCCCCATCGGTTCGTGTAGCACATCGGGTAGGGTTATCTCTACGAATTAGTCTTCCAATCGGTGCCGTAAGAGACTTCAACACAGGCGTACGGTAAAGATTAGGCGGAAGCCCAGGCAAGAAGATCCATACCGGTACGCATGAGGGCTCGCTTTCTTCATCAAACTCAGGGGTCCAGGCGAAGTGTCGATAATATACCCCATTGATATCACAGGATTCTCTGGAAAGTGCCTTGAAAACGTCTGCTTCGTTAGACATATGGACGAAAACGTTCCGTGCCCGCTGCATGGACGACACTACAGGGACGTGATTCAACCCCCATCTGCTTCGGATATAGCCTCTTATAGTATCAAGAGAGGGTCTCTTCTTCAGGAATTTCAACACCAACGAGAAGCGAAACGGCTGTGCCGTGCGATCGATCTCTTCAGTTGAGAAAATAAAATAAAGCTCACTGTCTATAATCTTGGGAGGACGCACTGCAATGTCCATCTCTGGAAGAGGTTGCGGCACTGCTGAAATAGCCTCCAAGAACGACCGTTGATGGCCTGCCGGTGGAGGCAAGTCCTCCACGGCCGCCATGCACAAAGGCCTAGCAAGAACCCTAGCAGAGAGTGTTTACGTAGTTTCCTTATCGAGCGTAGTTTCCTTTCGCGTAGTAAGCCTTTTTTTGGAGAAGGGATGTTGGCACTATTGGAGATACACTTTTTCCTTGGGCTTCTTGTATTGGAGTTTCATCTTCATCAAAATAGGGAAGAAAATCGTAAGCTATTTCATTCTGTGTACTCCAATCCCACGTTGTATATTCTTCAAATTCAACATCTCTACTCATTATGACTTTGTTGTTGCTTGGATTGAAGAACTTGTTGCCTTTTGAGTTCTCATCGTAGCCAATAATTAAACACAACCTTCTTACTCCTTTCATCAAGCTTTGATCTCTCTTGCTCTGGAACGTGAACATAGGCAATAGACCCAAAGACTTGCAAGTGTGACACATTTGGTGTGATACCCCATTTTTACATGTATTTTTATTGAAGGGGTATTTTAATTTAATTAAAATATTGGTTCTTTTATTTTAAATTTATCAAATTTTAATTGCATTTACTTTTTTTTTTCTTAAAGAAGAGTTAGGGCCACATGTCCAAGAGTGACCCCTTCCCAAATTTATTAACAAAAGCCCTCACTTCCGTCGGAGGAATACCAAAAATACATAAAGACCAAACGAGAAAGCCAAAACAATACATGCCTAAAATAAATCTCCCAACCCACAAAGACATACCTATAAACAAAAAACCAACTTCAAGACTTCTAAACAACATAACTCCCTCTAACATAAGGTAAAGACAATTTATCCAAACGAATCAACCTTTAAGAAATGTTGGAACATGTAACAAAGACCGCCAAACTAAGGTAGAGCCTTGAGCTTCCATTTTAGCTAAGAAATCCGCCGGTGCATTTCCTTCTCTATAAACATGATGAATAGTAAAATCTCCACCTGCATACAATCTCATAGCCTCCTCCCAAAAATCTTCCAAATACCAAACTCCACAATGCTTCTTCTGAATCCAAGATACACAAATCAAAGAATCAGACTCAATGTCCACCTGATATAGTCCCAAAGCTTGACAATATTTCAACCCTATTAACAATGCTTTCAATTCCGCATGGTTATTAGAACCCACCCCAAGAGAGCATGAAAAGGACAGCACCATATTGCCATGTACATCCCAAATAATACCCCTCGCACCTGAACTTCCTGGATTACCAAGACTGCACCCATCTATATTCAATTTCAATCTACCATTTTTTGGCTTTTCCCAACAAACCAATTTAGCCTGTACCTTTTTAATAGGTAAAACCGGTATGTTCAAGTCCCTCAACCTCTCCTCATCAACAACACCAATCTTTGTAATAGTTGTTAAGGAATTTTGCACTTTTCTTAGCCACACACAAATAGACCTCCAAATCTCTTCTATCAATATGGTTTTACCTTCCATCCTTGCCTTGCACCTGCATTGCCACAATTTCCAAATAATAATAGAAGGAATAAGGCCCATAAGATTACCCACCTGGGACTTGGTAGTCGCCTGTCTAAACCACATTAACACCAATTCAGACCATCGTCTATTTGGATCATAAGGAAGTCCCAAGATAAGAGAAAACCTCTTCCAAATCTCAGAAGCCACATCACCTGCAGCAAGAACATGGTTTAAATCTTCATAGCCTCCTCGATCACAGCAGTTACACTTGGAAGTAATGGGTATACCCACCCTCGTCAATCTATCATCAACACTTAAACTGTCATGGAAAGCCTTCCACATTAAAACAGAGATTTTTTTTGGTAGAGCTTCATGCCAAACCCACTTTGCCCAAGTCACCCTTGGTGCACTAACCCGAACACATTGCCATGCACTTTTAGTAGTAAAACATCCATCCTTATTATGAATCCAAACAAGTAAATCCTGACCATCTTTGTGAGCACCCAAAAAGCTACAAATCTCCTCTATTTTTTGCGCTCCCACTAATCTTTCCAACACATCAATATCCCAACCATTTTCAATTCTAACATCAGCCAACCTCATACTAGATTCATCAATCACTGGATAAGAATTAGCAAGAGGACCTTCATTTAACCAGTTATCCCACCAAAAAGAAATATTCCCCTCACGAACTTTCCATTTTGAATTTTCTAACACCGCTGGAATACATTTAACCACCATTTTCCAAAATCTTGACCCCTTCTTAGGATCCATTAAGGAGATATGATTATCCCAACATATTTAGCACGAAAAAATTGTGACCAAAGATCACTCCCAGTCACAATTTTCCATGCAAATTTCATGTGTAAAGAATGTTGTACCTCATCAAAATCACGCAGCCCAATTCCCCCCTCTTCAGTCGGCTTACACATCGACTTCCATCCCACCCATTTCGTTTTCCCCTTACCATCTTTTTCACCCCAAAAGAAAGAACTAAGCAGCCTGTTTAGAATTTTCAAAATCCCTTTTGGCACTTGAAGGATAGACATAATATGAATTGGCATACTCAACAAAACATGCTTCAACAAAATCAATTTGCCCCCAACCGATAGACATTTCACTTTCCACCCCCCAAGCTTATTCGTCACCCGATTAAGAATAGGATCTAAATGTAAATTTGTAAGCCTTCTAGTAACAATCGGTGCACCAAGATAGGTAAAAGGAAAATTGCCTTCTATAAAACCAGTGATATTCATTAGCTCCCTATTCCGCCTTGTAGAGAATTGCTTTGCAAAATATATTGCCGTCTTCTCCTTACTCACTCACTGCCCGGACCAAGACTCATAAGTCTCAATAACTTTCATCAATTCTCGCAAACTTTTTCCTTCCATTTGTGAATATAACTACATCATCTGCATAAAGAAGGTGAGAAACAAGAGGCGCACCTCTCGGATGCGAATAACTCATAATATTACCACATAAAAAATTCTTCTTAAGTAAACGGGAAAAAACTTCCTCCATAATGATAAAAAGATATAGAGATAAAGGATCCCCCTGTCTCAACCCACGCCCTCCTTGAAAAAAATCATGAGACGTCCCATTCATCATGACTGAATACCAAGGCGACTCAATACAATTTTTAATCAGAGCCATAACAGAAGGAGAAAAACCAAATCCTACCAACACATGCAACAAAAACTCCCACTCCACTCTATCATAAGCTTTGGCCATATCAAGCTTCAAAATAACATTACCACCCAAAGCCTTTTTGTTAAGAGAATGCACCATCTCTTGTGTGAGACTGATATTATCAAAAATGCTTCTACCTTGAATAAAGGCACACTATTCAGAGGAGATCATAGCAGGCAATAGAGGGGCAAGCCTTGCCACCAAAACCTTAGTGCAGATGTTGTAGAAAACAGAACATAAACTGATAGGACGGAACTTATCAAATCCCGTCGGCTGAGCCATTTTGGGAATAAGCACAACAAAAGAAGCCGTATAAAATCTAGGGAAAGGAACTCCCTTAAAAAAATCCCTTACAGCCTCCACCACCTCCACACGCACAATATCCCAACAAGCACGATAGAAACCTGAACCAAACCCATCCGGGCCAGGATTACTCTCTATAGGAATACTGAAAACAGCTTGTTTCACCTCTTCTTCGGTAGGCAAAGAACAAAGCCTCAAATTATCCTCGTCCGAGATCACATTAGACACTAAATCCCCCAAATCTGGAAGTACTACACGATTAGATTGACCCAAAAAATCCATGAAATATTTCACAGCACCATCATGAATATCTTGCAGTGTTTTTAACGTAGTACCATTAGAAAGACTCATCTCCATAATCCTAGTTTGCTTCCTTTTATTAAGAAGAGCATGAAAATACCTGAAATTTTTATTGCCATGTTTCCACCATCTAACTTTAGCACACTGAGCCAACCGGATCTCTTCACGAGTAGTCCAGGTGTCCAGTTCCATCTTTGAAGCCAACAGGTCTAGCTCCACATATTCTTCATATCTCACTTGCAACTGTTCATCCAACCTCTCTATACGAGCCTCCAACTCCTGAATGTGCCCACTCGTCCACCCAAAAACTACCTTATTCCATGCTTTTAGAGCAACTCTCACCCTTTTCAATTTTGCCACCATTTTCATGAGAGCACTACTAGCATCATCTTGGTCCCAAGCCTCACGAACACATCTAACAAAATCAACATGATCCACCCACATTTGCTGAAAGCGAAAAGGTGCCGGCCCATAGCCTTCAAAACTCTTCACAAACGAAATAACCATAGGAGCATGATCCGATGATGTACGAGGTAAATATCTCATAACTGAATCCGGAAAAGCACCAAGAAAATGTTGATCAACCAAGGAACGATCCAACCTAGCCCAACTCCTTGAATTTCCGGCATGCCCATTCCACAAAGAATAACATTTACCCAAATATTTCAATTCCATTAAACCACAATTATGTATCCAAGAATTAAACTCCTCCATGGCCACCATAGGTCGAGGCCTACCACCACGTCTCTCCCCATCATTCACTATAATATTAAAATCCCATGTTACCAACCAAGGATCATTAGAATTACTCTCCCTTGCAAGCTCATCCCACAGCACCCTCCGTTGCTCACATAAACATTTAGCATAAACAAAAGAAATTTTACACTTCATCCCACCATTAGCCACAAGAACATAAATTTGTTGGCTTCCACAACTAACCATGCTTACATTAACATCATTCATCCACAACATCCACAATTTCCCATTCCACGCACCATTTGAAAACCCATAATCAAAACCAAGCATTTTTTTAACTTCATCCAGTTGTTCATCACATAAAAAAGGTTCCGCAATCACAAACATCTTC
Organism: Carya illinoinensis; assembly: GCF_018687715.1. Classification (NCBI taxonomy): domain Eukaryota; kingdom Viridiplantae; phylum Streptophyta; class Magnoliopsida; order Fagales; family Juglandaceae; genus Carya; species Carya illinoinensis. The sequence continues at coordinate 15,186,724 of NC_056765.1, forward strand.
GGCTTATAAACTTTAATAATTTTTTTCAACCTACTTTTAGAAGACTTCACCCCTCTAACATTCCAATACAATATTGGACTAATCATAGATTCAGTTTAGAGGCACGGGTAATTACCCGTTTACTACTACGTAATTTCTTGTGACCATCCTCACTCTGTTTTTTTACTTCCTCCCTTATATCCGAATCAGAGGACACATCATTATGCAAAACAATTTTTTTCTCCCCCATCTCCGGTTCCGATAAACAAGCCATAAGTGCATTACTATCCCCTATCAACTCCTTCTCTGTACTCGACTCAACCAACTAAAGATCACGTACCTATTCTGCATGGGCTACCACAATAGAGACAAGTTCCTCCTGCGACACATCAACTGGAAGCAGCCCTAGTTCTTCAGTCATACTCTACACGTGCACAACAGCATCATTCTCCGCATGCCCCATAGCATCTTCCATACCCGGTTCTTCAGTCATACTCTGTATGTGCACCATTGGATAATCTTGAGCCATCTCACTGCACTCCACTGCTCTCGGGACCTCCTCCACAGAATCAAAACATGGGCTTTCTAGCACCTCTGAATTCACTAGCACCATCACCACCGAAACAGAGCGTAGAGCCTCTGCATTCCCAGCCGTTACCTTATCCTCAGAACCTTGATCCTGCAACTCCTTCCGCTGCACTTCTTCCACTTCCTGTTCTACCATATTAATTATAGGCTCAACCCTGCCCACCACTACCACATCTGACGTACATTGCTTAGCCACTTCTTGCACTGCAACGTCCAAACCCGATGACTCTACCTCCTTCAACTGCTTTTTCCCTTTTTCCTTCTATAAAGCACCCTTTTTACATGTCTTCAAGTTATGGCCCTGGACTTTACATAAAGAGCAGAAAGCTGGCATTGTCTCATATACAACCTCCTGTAACCGGCTTGTAGGGCAGGATGGTGCACCAATCCAGAACAAAACCAGGGGAGATTTAGCAACATCAACCTACAAGCAGAGCCTTGCACCATCTGTTCTAGTGACACACCTTGTAGCATTGTCAATCCGAATAAGCTTTCCAATAGGCGACGTGATGCTTTTCAAGATAGATGGATGATAAAAATTAGGAGCCAATCCAGGGAGAAATATCCAAACGGGAACCACCGATGGCTCCTCCTCAAAAAATTCATGCGTCCAATGAAACGGACGGTAAACCACCCCGTTTACATCACATGCTTCCCTTGAGAATGCCTTTTTAAAATCATCCTCCGATGTTAACCGGACAAACACATTCTGTGGCCTTCTCATGGCTGAAACCACTACCATACCAGACAAACCCCATCTGCTTTTAATGAATAACTGAATCGCATCCAGCGATGGCCTCTCCCTAAGGAACTTCAGCACCAGTGAGAACCGAAACGGTTCAGCCGACTTCAACATCTCCTCCTTTGAAAACAGGAGGTAAACTTCTCCATCCATGGTTTTGTGAACCCTTGGTGGCAGCTGCACATCAGGAAACGGCTGAGGGGCTACAGAAACCAGTTCTACAAACGATCTGTTGGTTGCCAACATGGGGCCATCAAAGCCCCTCACGGCAGCCATGCAAAGACGTGGAACAAACCCTAGCAGAGCGATAAGGGTAAAAAGGTCCAGAATTATTCTAAATCTAACCTAATTGCATTTACTTAGTTGTGAAATTTATTTTAAAGTGCTTTCTTATTATTAGTTATTGTTTTGTGTTTAAATTGCTCTTTAATTTAATTTAGTTTATTTTTAGATTTTAAATTTTGTTATTAGCTTTTACTAATTATTTATTTTATTTTAGCTAGATACTCTGTCTAAATTATTTTATTCAATTCATTACTTTTAAAATTATTTTTGTTGGATCAGTTTCTGGACCCTAGATGTGAGGATTGGACCTAATTTCTTTTCCCCATCCTTTCCTTTTCCCTTTTTCCTTTTTTCTTCTTCCTCTTTCTTTTCCTTTCTCTTTTTCTTTCTCCCCATTTTCTCCCCGGTCCCTCTCTCCCTACACGACACCCCCTCTCTCTTCCCCTCCCGCCCATTTCCTTCGTCTGGCCCCAGAACCGCCGCTGTGCAATGCACTGCCCCCATCGTTCGACTTCCCTCCGGCCAGTGAACCTTCCCACCAAATCTCAGCCCCATCCAAGCCACTGTTAGCCGTCGTGGGCTCCTCCACACTGCACGGTTTTTCATCCATTCCACTGCCATCGATCCACCTCCGACCACCACTTCATAATTGACCTCTTGCCGACCTAACCCACTCATTTTCAGCTTCGATCCGTCGCTAGAGCGACCCTTACGAGCTCAACTTTGTGTTGGCCATTTTTCACTTCCACCCCATTTTCGCCACCACCCACGGCCAACCACAACTTCCACTAGATTCGCAAATACCTCTAAGCCATTCCCTATCAATCCCAAGTCTTGGCTCGTCCCCATTCAAAAGTGGCCATTTTATAACCCACAGCCACACTATATTTTACACTGTTACATTGTTTTTTTGCCACCTTTTGCAGCCCATTGATCCTTCAAAAAATATTATATAGCACTGTAAGTATTTTCCAAACTTCCTTTTAGATTCAAATATATTATTATTTTTACAATAAATTGTGGTTAGTTGGTTATGCCTGACTAAGTCCGAAGATTCGGAGGTCGGATGGATTTGCAGACGAAGTAATTTATGTTTGGATGATTTGGATTGTTGGGTATTTTGTGTCATGTCATTTGCATTGCATGGTGCATGCATATACATGTGCTAGGAATTGAAATCTGGGTTTTTATGAGTTAAATGGATATTTGGGTGCATGTGTATCAATACCTAAGCCAAGATGGGGCATTATTTCGGTGGAGTTCATCTGGTCACTCGAGAGCGGATAATATTGAGTGATATCTCCTGCGTTGTCATTGGGTGACATTCGGATTGGACAATACAATAATGTTGTCGGCCAACTCTGTGGTCCCTAGACTAGCGGGGACTAGAGGATTCCTGGTCATGGTACGCGCTGGGTGCAGAGCTAGGTATCGCTCGTGTAGATGTCACATGCGTGGTCGTTACCTGCAGTGTGGCATAGGAGTCAGAGTGTGCAGATAATCCCTAGGGGAGATCATGGTGCATACAATAATAATTGGAACTGGTTTTAATATTGGATATGGGCAATTTTCTAGAAAAATGGTGAGTTTGATTAAAAGTTTATTTGTGGGCCATTTTCTAGGACAATAGCGGGATTTTGATAAGTGGATTTTTGTGAACCATTTTATGGGAAAATGGTGGATTTCTTGTTTTGGGCCATTATCTGGGATAATGGTGAGGTTTTGCTTTAAAGGATTTATTGTGGTCATTATCTAGGATAATGACGAGTTTAATGGAAATGGTTGGGCCAAAAATGGGATTTTTGACATGTGTTGGAAAATGATTATTTTTAGAAAATGATTATTTTAGGATCTCATGCATATTGCATCTTGATCATGCATATTGTTGAGGTTTTAATATATTTTTATCTTGCGGGCATTTAGATTATTACTTACCTGTGGTACCATCTTTGGAGGCATAGACTTTATTGCAGATGAGGAGGAAGAGGCTGACCTTGAGGAGGCAGCTCCGCCGGAGGATTGAGTTGGAGTTGCTTGTATTGTTGGAAATATTTTCCCTTACCTTTATTTTATATATTTTGAATTTGTGACAATGTTAAACTTGTAGTATTTTATTACGCTTGTTTTAAGCGAGTTTTGTATTTAAACAAAATTCAGATACTTAGTTGAAAGACTTTTTATTACCACTGCGTTATTTTTATGTACATGTGTTACAAGTACACACACTCAACACTTGGCGATAGAATGCGTGACCCGTGTTGTCATCATCTCAACGCCTCAATTTCCAAGTGTCATTTCGTAGGAGTTGAGGGCATCACAAATGGTATCAAAGTGGTTTGGCTCTGGGTAAAACTATATGTCCCATAGGTAGAGTACCATAAAATTTTAAAGGCTTGATTTGAAATTATTTTATTTATTTAATTTAAATTGTTTTTATTTAAATGGATTCAATTTTAGATGATTTGAAATTGTTTTAGTAAATTCGAATTTATTTTATCTTATTTAATTTGACTTGATTTGAATTGAAATTATATTATTCTATTTATTTGATTATATTTGATATTATTTGATTTTGTTTTGTTTTATTTTGTTTTGTCTTGTCCGGAATTGAAAAGTGGGTTAAAGGTTAAGCTATGGCGAGAAGATGGTACGACTAAGAATGTCATTGTTAGGCTTGAATACTTAGTGCAGTAGACTTGAAATTTTATCGATGTAAGTTGTTTTTATAAGAGTGGGGCTTGAAAGGAATGGCATAGTTTAGGCGATTTCTAAAGTAGGGAATAAAGTTATAGCTAAGGAGGGGAATAATTTTAAATTATTTAGGATACTTGAGGTTTTAGGTTCCTTAGAGTTTATAGAATGAGTTTATAGAATGGGAGGGTATAGGTTAGACAAACTTTAAGGATAGATTTATGAGAATTTCATCTAAGGTTTTGAGGCCCTATAGATTTTAGGAAATAAGTTTATGGAAATTAAGGTATTAGGTTCGACAAGCTCTGGGGGGGGGGGGGGGGGAGATTAATTAAATTTCAAGTTTTAAATTTCGCTGATACGTATAAGTAATTTGGTAGCAATTGGGGCTTTAGAACTTACAAGCCTTATATGGTGAATGTTTTATATTGAGGTCATTGATCTTGAGGATTTCAAAAAATGATTTATTATCGATTAATGTTTTAGATTTTGAAAGCTTTGGGAGTTGATTGTTCCATTATGAGGTGTAAGTTCATTGATCTTAGAAATTCCGGAAGATGATTCTTATTTGCTTTAAGATTTTAGAATTGCAGAGTTGAAGGACTGAGTTATAATAAGATTCGAGTTCTTAGTTTTGCAGACTTAGTGCACTAGCTTGATCTACTCTGGTGAGTGATTAGTTTGTAACCATTAAATAGGATTGATCAGAGTTGAGTTACTGATGTGTAAATTTTTTTCCAGGAGAGTATTTCTTTGGGGATTGAAGGTAATGATCTAGTTCGTGTATTTCTCTGATGATTGAAGATATCGATCTAGTTCAGAAAATGATTATCGTTAACTTGAGATTGTAGTAGCATATTTTAGGAAATAATTTTTATCAATTTGAATGAAATAGATCCATCGAGGTGTTGGCAACAATAGTTTATGTATAGGTATTTAATGTGATTGAATTTGAGGCTATATGTTCCACAGACTTTTGGGAATGGATTATTAGCAGGTTTAAGGTCAATCTAGGTACAAAACTTTAAGCAATAGCTGTTTGCTGATTTTAAGGGTTTAAGTTGTGTAGATTCAGGAATGATTCACACAGATTTAAGGATATAGGTTCGGATGATGGAAATAGTAGGAATGGATCACTTGTATGTTGGAGGAGTATAGGTTTCAATAAGGATACATGACAAATCAACGCGTAATAGTTGTGAGTGTATGAATTTTGAGAGTGCAGGTCTTTGTTCCATTTTTGGTTTGGAAGAAGTGGTTTTGGTAGGTGCTGAAGAGGAGTCGAGACGATGGTATTAAATTCAAGAGATCTTTGTAGTCATGAGTTTTTGGTGAGTTGGTCGGAGTGTACAGTCGAAGTGGGTTACCCAATGGAATGATGGTAGGCAATGATTGATGTGATTATCTTTAGGAATTAGTTGTGAATTGAGGTCATATAGGAATTTAAATTTCTGGAGACTATACTTTACTTTGGAGATCGAGCGTCCAGTTGGAAGAATTATGAATGTTCTTGTATAATTTGAAATGATATTATTGGGTTGCCATGTATAGTGTGTGATAAAATCTTGGAACTTGAAGCTTAGGCATCAAAGGTGGTTAGCATAAGCAGATATGTGAGGTATTAAAGTATTAGAATCCAAGAGTGTTGTGCAATATTATGATGGATTAGGGTTTGGAATAGCATGACTTGCTTTAAGGTTTAATTGCGATATACTATTGAGGAACTAGTCGTGCTAATACTAGACCTTATGAGAGTAGGAGCAAGTGGGAGAGTTACTAGGAAGGTTGCAATAATGTTTTGGTAAATTCGAATGGTGGTTCGTATTGAGTTTAGCAACTTAGTCACCGCTAGATTGGATGATATTTAAAATTTAGGTGATGAGCTTTTAATTATTGGTTGTTGGGTAGAAGTTTATAAGCGCTCTTGGTTTGTTGGTCGGGAAGGATTCGAGCCTTTTAGGTTATGTTGCTTGTCTTAGATGTGGTAGCTACATCTTGAGATGATAATACTTGTTTTCATTTTGGGATGTTGAGGTTGATTGGTATTGATTTGTCTATGATCATCGATGTATTTTGTGGAATATTGATTTTGATCAACGATCATGAGTGTATTTTGCAAAATGTTGATTTTTTGATTAAGGCAGCGAGAGCCAAATGAGGAGTGGGTGAAAATTCATGATTCTGAGAGACTGAGTATCGTCTACCAAAAAAAATGTGGTAAAGGTTTTCTTGTGAGTAGGTGTTGATTGAGCTTGTACTTGATTATGTTAATTTATGAGGACATAGCCTTTATGTATTTTGGCGAGTTATTAGAGTGCGCATGAAAGCGTGATTTTTGGAGATAATTAGGTATTCAAATTTTGTGCTGATTTTGAGGAATTAGTAGTGATTCAAAGTTTTAATGAGAGATTAATCATTTGGTTGTGCAATTTATGCTTATTGATGGTTTACTTTGAAGTGGCTATTAGGTTACACAAGGTGGAATATAATGAAGGTTTCAAGGTTATAGCATAGGAGTCGATTGAAGTTAGTACTGTATTGTAGACAAATAATAATTAATGGAATTTACTGGGTGTTATATTAAGGTTCTTGTGGAAGTAGAGATTTTAGATTACATAGTCGACTATAGGAGTAGACATGAGAGAGAAATATCCTTAATTGTTTGGATGTTAATGATGGTATGTTTCTCCCAAATATGTTTAGAGTTGTATCTTGTATCCTGCTTTGGCAATGATGTTTGACCTAACAAATTTCGTGGACGAAATTTATTTTAAGGGAGGGAGGATGTGATACCCCGTTTTTACATCTATTTTTATTGAAATGGTATTTTAATTTAATTAAAATATTGGTTCTTTATTTTAAATTTATCAAATTTTAATTGGATTCATTTAGTTGTGAAATTTATTTTAAGGTGCTTTCCTATTATTAGTTATTGTTTTGTGTTTAAATTGCACTTTAATTTAATTTAGTTTATTTTTAGATTTTAAATTTTTTATTTTTTACTAATTATTTATTTTATTTTAGCTAGATACTGTGTTTAAATTATTTTATTCAATTTATTATTTTTAAAATTGTTTTCGTTCGATCAGTTTCTGGAAACTAGATGTTAGGATTAGACCTCATTTCTTTTCCTCATTTTTTTTTCTCTTTTTCTTTTTTTCTTCTTTCTCTTTCTTTTCCTTTTTCTTTTTCTTTCTCCCCATTTTCTCCCCAGTCCCTCACTCCCAGCGCGACACCCCCTCTCTCTTCCCCTCCCGCCGGTTTCCTTCGTATGGCCCCAGAACCACCCAGCGTGACATAACCGTGTAGTGCATCGCCCCCAACATTCGAGTTCCCTCCAGCCGATGAACCTCCCCACCAAATCTCAACCCCATCTGAGCTACTGTTAGCTGTTGTGGGCTCCTCCAAGCCACACGAGTTTTCCTCCATTCCACCGCTGTCGTTCCACCTCCGTCCACCACTTGTTCACCACTTCATCATTGACCTCTTGCTGACCTAACCCACCCATTTCCAGCTCCGAACCTTCACCGGAGCAACCCCCACGAGCTCAACTTTGTTTTGGCCATTTTTCACTTCCACCGCCAATTTCGCCGCCACCCACGGCCAACCACCACTTCCACTAGCTTCACAAACATCTCTAAGTCATTCCCTATCAATCCCAAGTCTTGGTTGGTCCCCATTCAAAAGTGGGCATTTTATAACCCATAGCCACAATGTATTTTACACTGTTACGTTGCTTTTTTGCCACCTTTTGCAGCCCATTGATCCTTTGGAAAATAATTAAAAAATATTATATAGCATTGTAATTATTTTCCAAACTTTCTTTTAGATTTAAATATATTATTACTTTCACAGTAAATTGTGACTGGTTGGTTATGTTGGACTAAGTCCGCGAGTCGGGGGTCGGATGGATTTGAGGACGAAGTAATTTATGTTTGGATTATTTGGATTGTTGGGTATTTTGTGTCATGTCATTTACATTTCATGGTGCACGCATATACATGTGTTGGAAATTGAAAACTAGGTTTTCATGAGTTAAATGGATTTTTGGGTGCGTGTGTATCACGACCCCAAGCCGAGATGGAGCATTATCTCGATAGAGTTCCTCTGGTCACTCGGGAGCGGATAATACTGAGTGACATTCCCTACGTTGTTGCTGGGTGACAATCGGATTGGACAATACGGTAACGCTGTCGGCCGACTCCGTGGTCCCTAGGCTGGCGGGGACTAGAGGATGCCTGGTCATGGTACGCCTTGGGCACGGAGCTGGGTATCGCTCGTGTAGATGTCACATGCTTGGTCGTTACCTGCGGTGTGGCATAGGAGCCAGAGTGTGTGGATGATCTAGGGGAGATCATGGTGCACAATAATAATTGGAACTGGTTTTGATATTGGATATTCGCCACTTTCTAGGAAAATGGCGAGTTTGACGTGCGGTTTATTTGTGGGCCATTTTTTGGAAAAATGGCGGGATTTTAATAAGTGGATTTTCGTGAACCATTTTCTGGAAAAACAGTGGATTTTTTATTTTGAGCCATTATCTGAGATAATGGCGAGGTTTTGTTTTAAAGGATTTATTGTGGTCATTATCTGGGATAATGACAAGAAAATGTTTTTAATGGAAATGTATGGGCCGAAAATAGGATTTTTGGCATGTGTTGGAAAATGATTATTTTTGGGAAATGATTATTTTCATATCTCATGCGTATTGCATCCTGATCATGCATATTGTTGAGGTTTTAATATATTTTTATCTTGTGGGCATTTGGATTATTATTTACCTGCTGTACCGTCTTTGTTACCGTAGACTTTGATGCAGATGAGGAGGAGGCTGAGGAGGCGGCTCCGCCGGAGGATTGAGTTGGAGTTGCTTGTATTGTTGGAAATATTTTCCCTTACGTTTATTTTATGTGTTTTGGATTTGTGACAATGTTAAACTTGTAGTATTTTATTACACTTGTTTTAAGCAAGTTTTGTATTTAAACAAAATTCTGGTACTTAGTTGAAAGACTTTTTATTACCGCTGCGTTATTTTTATGTACACGTATTCCAAGTACACACACTCGGCACTTGGTGATGGGGTGCTTGACCCGTGTTATCATCATCCCGATGCCTCAATTTTCACGTGTCCGTACTGGGAGTTGGGGGCGTCACATTTGGCTTCCATCCACTCCATGCTTCTTGGGGCGTTACATCCTTCAAGTTTTTTGTAGGTGAACGGTTAGAGAGATAAACTGCACATGCAACCGCTTCCGCCCAAATCTACTGACGACTTTCCTTTTACGTGAAAATCCTCTACTAGGTTTTCATCTTTTTTGCTGCGTCTACGTTCGACCGCTGCATGGCGGCCGTGGATGGCCAACCTCCCATGGCAAGCCCTCTTCGGTCGTTTGCTGATCTGGTTTCGGCAGTGCCCCAACCATTGCCTGAGACAATGGTTCCGTTCCGGCAGCCCAAACTTGCTGATGGTGAACTGTTTTTCACGTTTTCATCGGAAGAGATTGCAAAAACTGTAGAACCATTCAGATATTCGATGGTGATAAAGTTTCTTCGACAAAGGCCGTCCCTTGATTCCATCCGTGCGTTTATCCGAAATCGCTGGGGCTTGTCTAGTGTACTGGTAGTCTCTGCAATGAAGCGTCCCAGGAATATATTTATTCGCATGTCTAATGAAGCAGATTTTCTTAAAGCCCTTTTGAGGGAATCGTGCGACATGCAGGGGGTTCATTACAGACAGTTTGCATGGACACCGGAGTTTGATGAGGATTTCGAACCACCAACAGTTCCGGTTTGGGTTTTTCTACCGGGTCTTCCGCCAAACTTTTACCACTCCTCTGTTCTGAAAATGTTTACTGCACCATTGGGAAAATTCATATACAAGGACAATCCGACAACTTGTGCCACTCGCACAGATGAGGCACGGGTGTGTTTAGAAATCGAAGCTTCTAAGGAGCCAATCACTCATTTTTGGATTGGTATGCCGGGCATGCAAAGAAGTAGAAGGCAAGAGATCATCTATGAAACTCTGCCAACTTACTGTCCTTCTTGTAGATGTCAAGGTCACAATATACAAAAATGTAGTGGATGGGAACAAAAATATAAGGCTAAGGTCAGGAAGATATGGGTGCAAAAATCCAGAAGAGCTGAGGGAGAGAAAGACCACGAGGATACTAATTTACAGAAATATGAGAAGCCTTTGGTGCAGTTTGAGGGAGTGGTGGTTGAAGAACATGGGGAACCTTGCAATCGGGAGATTTCGTCTAATCCAAAAATAGTTACGGACTCATTGGCAATTGTGCAGATACATGAATCGGAGGCCACCCGTGGAACGAAAGAAGATCATGGTTTTGATGGGTTGGGAGCGGGAATTACTGACAAAGAACGATTAAATGATGATATCGGTGAGACTCTGGATATGGAGGGCATGCAGTTTATACAGCCAATGGAACCAGTTTTTGAGTCGGGGCAAAAGGAAAATCAGGTGGCAATTGGCAAACTGGTAGCTTCTTTGGACTCTGTTAGTGAGGGACAACCTGCAGGTAAAATACTCGGAACTGGTACTATGGGTATTGTAGAACAAAGAGTTGATAATGAATATAAGGAGAAAGAAACTATGCCTGCATCCGTGGGCTTTGGAGAGGATGGGCCTCATGATGAGTCTTTCCAATCCAAGGGGCCGAATGGGGTTTCTATTTTGACTGAGTCTCAATCCATGATTATTAATAAAGAATTGCATGATCATGCTGCACCGTTTATTGAATTGGATGCCAGATATGAAGTACATTCGGATCAAGACTCAGATAGAGATCATCTTAAAGAGGACATGGGAAAAGACTACTGCTCTGAATCTGAAGGCCTTCAAAAATCTGTTGGAAATTTTAATAAAAGGTATTCTACAAGGGCGACTACACGCCCATCTAAACTTAACTTATGATTAGTCCTTTTATGTTTTGGAATATTCGGGGAGTTCGCACTTCTCAGGTGCGCTTGAGGAAACTTATTCAACAGTTCCGTCCTAATATTATAGCTCTGGCAGAGCCTTTTTTGTTAGAAGATAAAATTCTTTCATTCCTGAGAAGGTTCAGTTGTGAATCTTTTTTAACTAATGAAGCTCATGGTGGTAAAATCTGGTTGATGTGGAATTCTAATGTTTCTGTTCATTGGCTAGCTGGAACCAATCAATTTATCTCTGTGAAAGTTGAGGACAATGGAACTGTTTATGTGCTTACCATTGTGTATGCTAAGTGTAATCAGTTTGAGAGAAAGACTCTTTGGGAAGATCTAGAAGCGAATGGTCATGGGAATTTTCCTTGGGTGGTTTGTGGCGAATTTAACATAATAAAAGTTGATACAGAATGACGAGGTGGTCTTCCCCGTCCTTTTGTTGCAATGGAGGATTTTAACACATTCATTCGAAACTGTGGTTTGCTGGATATGTCTCATCAAGGCTCGAGTATGACCTGGTGTAATGGTCAAGCAGGGCTAGCTCGGAGTTGGGCCAGGTTAGACCGTTGTCTCCTTGATTCTAATTTTCTTAATCAATTCCCTAATGTGTCTTACCAGGTTTTAGCTCGAACGACTTCCGATCATTCGCCTGTGGTAATTCAAATGGGTTCTGACCCTTTTAGGTATGGACCTTGCCCTTTTCGTTTTCAGTATATGTGGACTGATCGCGCGGACTTCCTTCGCGTGGTTGAGGGGGTTTGGAAAGAGGAGGTCACTAGTTCTGGTATGTTTAAATTATCTTGGAAATTAAAAAGGCTCAAAATGGTTTTAAGGGATTGGAATAAACAAGTGTTTGGTAGGACTAATACCACTATTAATGATCTAGAGAACCACATTGAGAACCTGGAGATTAGTCTTCTAGATAATTATAATATTGAAGATGAAAATGACCTCATGGCCTCCAAGTTGGAGCTTTTCACTTGGATGGGCAGAGAGGACACCCGTCTTTCCCATATAGCTAAAAACAACTGGTTAAAAGATGGGGATCAGAACTCAAAGTTTTACCATGCTTATTTGAATTCTAAAAATCATAAAAGGGTCAAAACTATGTGTTTATCTGATGGAACGGTGTTAGAGTCCCCTTCTAATATTCATCAGGCAGCTGTGGACTATTTTACTCAATTCTTAGGAGCTGAGAGAAATAGTCTTTTGCCCACGTTAAGTGATCTGATTTCTCCTGTCATCACTCCAGATGAAAATTTGGACATTTGTAAAGCACCTACTCTTGAGGAAATGAAGGATGCTCTTTTTAGTATCCCCATTGAAAGTAGTCCGGGACCGGATGGCTTTGGTTCTGGTTTTTTCAGATTTTGTTGGAATATTGTAAAAGATGACCTTTTGGAAGCCATTAATGATTTTTTTATTAATTCTTCTCTTCCCAGGTTTTACACTGCCTCTTTTATAGTTTTGATTCCCAAAATGGAAAATCCTACGGGTTTTGATAAATTCAGACCTATCAGCCTTTGTTCTGTGACTTACAAGATTTGTGCTAAAATTATTGTGAATCGTATGACTAATTTGCTTGTTAAGATGATTTCACAGGAACAAGGAGCTTTCATTCCTGGCCCAAATATTTTTGAAAATATTAGTCTTACCCAAGAGATGGTTCATTCGATTCATAAAAAATCCAATGGGGGCAATGTGGTTATCAAGCTTGACATGTCTAAGGCCTATGACAGAGTTGATTGGAAATTTTTATTACATGTTTTGGCAGCTTTCGGGTTTTCTCCTAGGGTGTGCAACCTTATTGATATGTGCATCACTACGCCTTGGTATTCAATTATGATGAATGGTACCTCCTTGGGTTTTTTCAAAGGCAAATGCGGTCTGAGGCAGGGAGACCCGCTCTCTCCTTATTTATTCATAATCATGCAAGAGGTGCTCTCACGCCTTATTAAGGCTTCTTTTGATAATGGATCTATTGGTTAGTTCTCCCAAGCTTGAGGCACCCCGCTTATATCTCATCTTATGTATGCGGATGATATTGTTGTTTTTGCTAATGGTGCTCAAAAGTCTATAAGGAAATTGATGCAGGTTTTTAAACTGTATGAATCTTGGTCGGGTCAATTCCTTAGTAAAGAGAAGAGTGCTATTTATTTCTCTCGTAAGATTCTTCTTCATAGGAAGGCTTCCTTACTTCGCACTACTAGTTTTGTTGAAGGGACTTTTCCTTTTAAGTACCTGGGTGTTCCAATAGTGGATGGGAGGCTCAGAATTAATGACTTTGGTGAATTGCTTGGTAAAATTAACAAGAAGATTGCGGGTTGGAAAATGAAGATGCTCTCTGCTGGTGGCCGGACAATCCTCCTTCGACATGTGCTATCAAGTATGGCTACCCACCTTCTGGCTGTTTTACAGGTTCCTCATACTGTGATTTTGGCTTTGAACAGAATTTTAAGTTCTTTCTTTTGGGGCGACGTTGACGGGAGAGGAAAACGGAAATGGGTCGCTTGGAAAAATATTTGTAGGCCTATTGAGGAAGGTGGTTTGGGTATTCGGGATTTTGATGATATCCAAAAGGCTTTACACTGCAAACTTGCTTGGCGTCTTATTCAGGGCAAGTCTCTTTGGGCTGATTTCTTTACAGGTAAGTATGTTCGAGGAAAATCACTTATCTCTTTTGGAGCCTACGAAGGGTACTAGGTTTTGGAAATCTATTGTTAGGTGTATTCCATATGTTCTGTCTAATTCAAAGTGGATTGTTAGATAAGGTAATCTTTCTTTCTGGTATGATAACTGGGATGATAGGGGTCCTCTGTGTGCTATACATCCTGTGATTGGGCATCCATTGTTGAAGATTAAAGAGTGCCGTCTTGATAATGGTTGGGATTTCTCCTTGCTAGAGAGGCTAGTGGGTTATCAGCAAGCTTCTCATTTGTGGCAGTTATTGGCTCGGAGTAAAGAGGGGAATGATGTTCTTATTTGGTTGAAAGATAATAATGGAAATTTTTCTACCAAAAGTGCTTGGGACTGCATTCGGGTGAGGGCTTCTCCTATACCTTGGGCTCAGTGGATTTGGCACAACAACCTCCCTAAAAAAATCTCTATTATGATGTGGAAGGCTATTCATAACTGTTTCAGTGTTGATGAAAAGATTAGAAATACTGGTATCCCAATAGTCTCTAAATGCAATTGCTGCCTCATGGGTCATTCTGAAGATCTGAATCACGTGCTTTGCAATGGGGATATTGCTCAAAAAATTTGGCACTTGGCTGCAGTCAATTTAGGCATGCATATGGGAGTTTTTCTTACATGGAATGATCAAATTAATTTTTGGTTTCGTCGTGCGGGTAAGTCTTCTCAGATTCGCCTTATTTTTGGTCTTCTTCCCTCTATTGTGTCTTGGAAGCTTTGGGATTGGCGTTGTAAAACTCGGTATGAAAATAAGATTGACACAGTGGAGTCGGTGTGGCAAGTTATTAAATTTTGGATTCGTCGTATTATGCATTTGATTATGAAAGTTACTCAAATTTCGAATCATGATGTGGCCCTTTTAAATAGATTGGATATTCCGATCTTATTGCCCAGGCCTAAAAAGGTTCAAGTGGTAAGATGGTTGAAACCTAGGCAGGATTGGGTGAAGCTTAACTCAGATGGTAGTAGTTTGGGCAATCCTGGGCAGGCTAGTGCTGGGGGTGTCATTCGAGATAATTGTGGTAGACTTTGCATGGCTTATTCTGTTCATTTAGGCATAGGATCCAATAATTTTGCTGAGATGAGGAGTCTTTTGGAGGGGGTCCGAAGGTGTCATCAGATGGGTTTTTATAAGGTTGATATAGAATCAGACTCTCATATTCTGGTCAACTGGATTATTAAAGGTGAATGTAATATTTGGTATCTGGAAAATTATTGGGACGAATTAAGTAGCTATCTTACCTGCATGGATTATCGTGTGAGTCATGTTTATCGTGATGGAAATTGTGTGGCTGATTTTCTTGCTAAGCAGGGTGCCAGGGGCCTCAATAAGGATTGGCCTGCTGACGGTGACTTGCCTAGTCATTCACGAGGTCTTCTTCGTATGGACAGACTTGGTTTTCCTTACCTGCGTATCTCCTAAGATGTCCCAGGTTTGTCTTGTTTTGTTTTCTTGTTCTAATGCTTATTTGTCTTGGTTTTTTTGGCTTTCTTTGTTTTGCAGGTTTTTTTGGTTTCTGGTGGGATCCTGTTTTAGAGCTGGGTTATTTATGTTTGTGGGGCTCTTTGTTTTTGGTTTGGTGTTTGTAGTTTGTTTTTGTTTTGTTAGTTTTTGATGCCTGGGTTTGGTCTTCTTGTTTTATTCTGTATCCCCCAGGTGTCCGTTTTGTAATCACGGTTTTCCTCCGCCACAAGTGAGGGTTATTAATAAACTTGGGACGGGGCTACTATGTGAGTGGCTACCGGCTCTTTTTTTAAAAAAAAAAAAAAAAAAAAACCGCTTCCGCCCAAAACTCTTTTGGTTTCGACTTGCTTTTCAACATGGTTCTTGCCATATTAAGGATTGTTTGGTTCTTCCTTTCAACAACTCTATTTGTTGTGGTAATCTAGGAACGGTCAAGGGACGACAAATTCCATGTATATCACAAAAGGCCTTCAATTCGTTGGAAGTGAACTCTCCACCTCTATTGGTTATTAGAGATTTGATCTCGTAGCCATATTCTTTTTCAACATGAGCTTTGAATTTTTTGAATGCTTCAAAAGCCTCATTCTTTTGCTTCAAAAAATAAACCCATGTTTTTCGTGAACAGTCATCAATAAAAAGCAAAAGAATAAGAGCTTTTACCAAGAGATGAGGGCTTGATTGGACCACAAACATCTGCATGAATAAGTTGAAGTGGCTCAGTGGCACTTGAATTGGATTGTTTAGGAAAACTCTTTCTTGAATGCTTTCCTAATAAGCAAGCTTCACATAAATTATTGGGGTGATCAATTGTTGGAATACCTTTCACCATCTTCTTTGCTCCCAAATCTCTAAGGCCCCCAAAATTTAGATGTCCATGTCTCATGTGCCAAATCCATGATGGATCTTTAACACAAGTCTCTAAACACATGGTTTCGATGGTTTTCATATCCAACAAGAACATGCGATTTCTTGTCATAGAAGCCTTAGCAATAAGATTCCCTTCTTTATCTCTAAGCCAAAGAAAGCGATCTTCCATGTTTATTTTGCAACCATTTTGCATAAGTTACCCAATAGTCAAATATTATTTTTCATCTTAGGAATGTAATAAACATTAGGAAGAATCTTATGGCTCCCATTCTTTACCTAAAAAAAAAATTGTGCCTTTGCCTTTAATCTCCACCTTTGATTCATCACCAAAGCAGACATGGCCCATTATTTTTGTGTCAAGTTCCACGAATTTGCTTCTATCGCCAGGCATGTGGTTGCTAGCTCCATTATCTAGGTACCACGACTCTTCTCACCATTGGGTTCTTCCTTAAGCGTAAGGAATAATGTGGGCTCCTCCACATCTTCCTTGTGCAAAATGAGCTTTGTCTCCTCTTCTACTTTCTTGGTTTGACACTCCCAAGAATAATGCCCATATTTTCCACAAGAATAACATTCAAATGACTTTTGTCATTCTTTACCTCATTATATCTTTGATGGTTGCCTCTTCCTCTTCCTCTTCCACGTCCTCTTGAAGAATTTTGATTTCTTCCCTCTTGAGAAAAATTTTGCTCAGCTTTTCCTTTTCCACAACCATGTCCTCGTCCACGGCCTTGACCTCTTCCACGTCCTTGGCCTCTTCTACCATTTTCATAAGCTTCTCCTTTATCTTTCAATGAAAGCTTTGCTTCCAAGGCTTGCTCCACTTGCTCTTGCTTGCCTCAGTTCATTCTTTCTTCATGAGCCCATAAGGATCCATTTAATTCATCAATGGACATGATTTCCAAATCTTTAGATTCTTCAATGGCTACCACTATATGGTCAAATTTGAAGTTGAGAGAGCAGAGAATCTACTCAACAACACAAACATCTTCTAATTTTTCTCCAAGCCCCTTCAGTTGATTCACCACTGCCAAGACTCTTGTGAAGTAATCTGAAATAGATTCACTCTCTTTCATCAAAAGAGATCCAAACTCAGCCCTTAGAGTTTGAAGACTCACTTTCTTTACTTTTCAACTCCCATGATGGAATTTGAAAGAGTATCCCATGCTAGCTTGCAGTTTGTTTCATTGGCAACTTTCTCGAACATGTCATCATCTAAACCTTGATGAAGAGGTGAGTGCACATTGATCTTTCTTCCTTTCTTTCTCCAAGGCTTCCTTTTGGGCTTGATTCAATGACTCCTCATTTTAAGGTTGATCAAAACATTTCTCAACAATCTCCCATAATCCTTGGGAACCAAGGATAGCCTTTATTCGAATTCCCCAATTTTCATAATTGGGCTTGGTGAGTTGGGTGTATTGAAGAGAAAGAGTGGCTCCTTTAGAAGACATTCTCTTGAACCAATGCTCTGATGCCAATCTGTTGGAAACAAGATGGAGACAAACAACAAAGAAAAAATAGAAGAGGAATACACCACTCTGTTTACATTCAAAGAAACATAGTTCCAGTACATGACAATATAAGTTCAAAAGAAAATTTGGATTCTAACTTAATGACATTTAATGCTATTCAAGTCCTCTAGACATTTTACACAATTTCTTAATTGATCATAACTTTCTCAATAAAAATCCAATTGATAAACTGTAGCCCCTTCAAATTCTGATAAAAAATATTCCTTCAGCTTCAGCAATAAAACCAAGTTTAATTTTCAACATTGTGAACCCAATCGTTCTCTTTTAGCTTTCAACTCCTGTACTTGAAATTGTTGCATCGGAGAAGCCAACGAGCTGCCTTCCACATCACTGCAACCACGCCAACATCCCTTAGGAGGAGGACCAAATACCCCTATTTTTATATCATTGAAATAGAGAGCTATGCCCACCATTTTTTTTTTTAAAAAAGAAAAAGAGAAACGTTCCCCAAACCTAGAGCAACCAGAGTACCACTCCACGTCTGACCAACTCTACTAAGCTGCACCAGCACGTCTCTTTGTTGCTTCACCGAAAGGGCCCTTGCGCCACTAGACGCTGCCCCTGGTTGATCGCTAGCTGGAAAGAGGGCCCATGCAGAAAGCTCATATTAATGTTCTAGCAGCATAAGATACTAGCAAGGAGCATGATCCAGCTTCTACTGGTGCCACTGTTGATAAGCAGGTTGCAGGGGCTACTATTACGGAGATACGGTCGCTCCTCAATTTCATACAAGCTTTTGATCTAGGAAATGGAGAAAATCATTGGCCCATCATGGTTCTCGACTGTAGGAGATTGAGGGGCGTATTGTTGTCAACCAGGAGGACCTGGATAATCTTACACAATAGTTTTATATTTTATTTGACTTTTTGTTTTGTAATTAAAATGTTATCGATTTAATTAATATTCCTTTTTTATTTGTTATAGATAGTTAGCTTGTTCTTTATCAAAAATCATTTTCCTTATTTTACTTACCAATTTATGATAATGTAAAAATGACAATCCGTAGAAGGCAATGTTTTTTCAATTATAAATTTTTATTTAGCATAATAAAATTTATTAATTAATTTTTAAATTAATTATATAAAATTCCTAGGAATATGATATATTTTTAGGTAGATTTTTTCACTTTTGAAAATAATAATTAATAAAGTCAATAATATTTATTGTTAATATATTTGAATGCACCGTTCGAATGCTTATTATAAACATTCAAACGGTTTATAGTTCCGTTCGAACATAATAATACCATACAAACTATATAGCAACCATCCCTGCTAGATTTATTTATAACTTCCCATCAAAACATTCATTCAAATGGTCATGTCAACATTCAAACGTGAGTTAAAATACTATTCAAACTTATATGGGTTGGTTTGAACTGTATAGCAACTTCTCTGCTAGGATTATGTACAACTTCCCATCAAAACTGTAGGTTGAATGGCTAAATTCTTGTTTGAACGGTTTTTACCTTTCCTTGGCAAAATTGTATATATATTTGCGCCACGACTATTATTTGAACCATTATGTAACCATTTGAATGGTAAGTAAAACATGTTTGAATGTTTTTTGAAGTGTTCGAATAGTTGTTTTTTTTTTTAAGACGACATATTTTATCCCAAAAAGTCTAGTTCGAACATATATTTATTTGTTCAAATGCATAAAAACTGCTTCCATGTTTTGAGATGAAATTTAATTTTCGTCCCAAACAAGTATTTTTAGGAATGAAATTTAATTCATCCCTAACAAATTTTGTCTCTAAAAATTTGGTTTCTTGTAGTGATAATTGGTTATTTTACACTATTATCATTATGCTCTTTATCTTTCAATGATATAGTTTTAATCCTTGAATTTGTAAGTCTTTTAATTGAGTCCCTTTGTCAAACTTCCATTTGGAACTTTAGCAAAAATGTAATGTAGCATGCCACATGGCGATATATACAAAATAATAAGAATTTTAAACAAATCTAAACAAAAGTAATTAGGTGAATTAGGCACTAATTAGGGTTGAGCCACTGTGGAACTAAGATAAATTAGGAAGTATTTTCTTGTTTCTCAAAATTATTGAACAGAACAATATCAACAGTGTATGTAAAAACATTTAACTATCACAATAGTTGAATAATTTATTGATGAATTAATGATAATAGGTCGAAACCAATTAACCATAAAACATGCAAGATAAACTTATGTTGAAAATCAATCCATTGGTTATTGGCCTAACAAAAGGGAACAAATATTCAGTTTTGGCTGATATGCCAATAATTCATGCAACAAATTAATATACATGATGATATCCTATTGCAGCTAATTTATAATTTCAATTTCATTTTCCTGTCGAAGATGCTTGGCCCATAGGTTGAAATGATCATATCTTTAAGAATAGGGAACTGAATCCATAAGAAGAAAAAGATTGGAACACCACCCAAACAAATAAGAGGAATTGAAATCCTTAATTGCTCCTTTAGGATGATTAAAAGGGCACTGGAAAAGGTTATCATCATGGTCGCAATAGAGGAAAAGAGGGTGAAAAGGCCTATTATCATTTGCCTTGGCAAATACTTGAGAAAAATCATCTTCTGAATAATGTGAGGTCAGGATTCCCAAAAAGATCAAGACAGAACTTGATGATAAAAAGAAGGACAAGGCATCAGATAACATAAAGACCCTATCAGTTAGCTAAGTTAAGTTTCCGTTATGAGAGTGAGATTGTAATGATCGAGGAGGGTCCTGAGATTATCTCAGGTAATGTCTTATTAGACAAATTCTGTAATTGATCTATTTTATCAATGAGATGTCCTTTTCAAAAAAAAAAAATCATATATATATATGATTTTAAATACATGAAATGTTGTTCTATATTTATAGGAGAAAATATACAAAGCCTCTTAAACTACCACCCAATTTACAATCACATCCACAAAGTATCAATTTTGACAATCAATTCCCTTAAACTGCCAAAAAATTGTAATGTATCCTCTTTTCTCTTAAGAAGACAAAATTACCCCAAAAAGTATTTTTAAAATTACAAAATAACCCTATCAAATAAAAATAATAAATTTTAAATATTATTTTTTACACAAATATTCTTTAAGATAAAAATAATTATTCTAAAAATTAAAGAGAAATATTGTTAAGAAATATATTTTGTAAATTAGACAAGTTTGGAAGTAAGATACGATACAAAATCCTCATCTTATCTCATCATTACAATTTTTTCAATATTTTACTTAAAATATAATAAACAATGCAACTTTTTCAGATCTCAATTCACCTAATTTTTCAAATCCTAAAACAATAATAATACTAAAAAATAATATTATAAACTTTCATCTAAAACTAAAAATTTTCATCTGATCATCCAAATATTTGAATTTTTTAAAGTATTTTTTTTTTAAATATTTGAATTTTTCAATATTTTTTGTTAAATTTCTAATGTTTTAACAAGGGGTTTCTGCCAATTTTTTATGGAGGGGGGGAGATTGCTAACTTTTCATAATTTGAGGGAACAATTCTTAGAATTGACAATTTTGGGGGTGATAGGAAATTAATGTCGCAATAGTTTGAGAGGCTTTATATATTTATCCCAAATTATCTTTAATAAACACACAACCGCAAATTCGTAGTGAAATGCCCGATATTTTTTTTTTGATAATCAGACTTTCATTCATTCAAAATCAAATATCCTTACAAATAGAGAGTTTATCAAGCCATATAGCTTGACTAACAAAAGAAGGACAATAATCCCACCACATACTAATATCTTCAATCATCCAAGCATGTCTTGCCAAACAATGAGCAACCAAATTGCCTAAGCGGTTGACATGCACAACTTTAACCTCTTGAAAACCAGCCATAAGTCTTCGAATGTCTTGAAGAATGAATTCAAAATCTGTTAGACACTCAGAGTTTGCATTCAAAGCATTAACCAATATCAAACAATCGGTTTCAAGCATAATTTTGGGACACCCCATTGAACACACAGCTGTAAACCTCTTAGAAGAGCAATTGCCTCAATGAACTCAGTAAAGGAGACTTCTCTTTCAACCTTACTACAAGCTACTACAACCTCACCATTATGGTCTCTCAACACCACTCCAATCCCAGCAATATAATGATTAGGAAAAATGGCCCCATCAATATTCAATTTCAGAAAATCCATAGGAGGAGGATGCCAACTTACCACCTTATTAATCTTCTCATTTGAAACATCAAAGAGTTGCACCTGTGCATATTCTTGTTGTAAAGAAATAGAATTATTAACAATCACATTAATATGCATAGAAATATTCTCATAAATCGGTTTATTCCTTCTATGCCAAAGACCCCATGTAATAGCTACAAATCTGGCCAACAAAGAATCTGAACCTCTATCTCGGGCCAAATTTGCCAAATCCCAAAAAGACAAATCAGAGTGCATATTATCCATTTGAGAACAAAAATCCCCTCACACATTCCTCACTTCAGAACAATAAAACAAAGCATGAGCAGCATCTTCCATACCTTGGTTGCATAGCACACAGGTTGCATCTTTCAGTACATGTTTCTTCTTCAGATTCAGGTAGGTTGGAAGCTTCTCCTGACACGCCCTCCATGCAAAAATCTTCATCTTCTTAGGGATTTTTAGTTGCCATAATGACTTCCAAAACATAGCCTCAGATCTGACACTAGAAGACTGCCCATTTGAATGAAGTAGTCTCTGTTGAAGATATCGATAGGCACTCCTAACTGAATAGCTTCCATTCTTCTCATGAATCCAAAACAAAGAGTCTTCAGAATTGACAAAAACTTGTAATTTTAAGATCTGTTGAACTACATTTGGATTGAATAGAGCTCTCACCATATGAACATTCCACCAACCTATGCTTGCATCTATCAAGGAATGGACTTTTAAATCTTCATCAACCTCAAACAAAGCTGAAACATTTGAACAATCTGGTAACCATGGATCTTTAAAAATATGAACAGTTTGTCCATTCCCCACACGCCACCTGCAGCCCTTTCTCAAACAATCAAGAGCTTCCCAAATTCCCTTCCAAACATAAGATGAGCTAGCACAAACTTTGGCTTCAAATAAACTTGAATTAGGAAAATACTTGGCTTTATAAACATTGTAAAGAAGAGAACCCTCATTTCTTAAAAGCCTCCACCCTTGTTTTGCCAAAAGGGCTAAGTTAAAAAGATGAAGATCTCCAAAACCCATCCCGCCTTGGAATTTTGAAATGCACAACTTCTCCCATCTACACCAATGTATTTTATTTTCCCGAGATTGATTACCCCACCAAAATTTAGCCATCATCATCTCTAACTCATGACACAAAGATTTAGGGAACAAAAAACAACTTATAGCATAAGTAGGAATAGACATAGCTACAGCTTTTATGAGTAGCTCCCTTCCCCCTTGAGATAACAAATTCCCTTTTCATACTTGTAACTTCTGCCACACTTTCTGTTTTATAGCAGAAAAAGCTTGTTTTTTTGACCTCCCAACCATGGGAGGCAGCCCTAAATACTTCTCATATTGCTATGTAAAGCTGCCACCCCACAACTGCATAATATCTCTTTTCATCTCATCATTGACATTTTTGCTAAAAACCATAGAAGTTTTTTCCTTATTAATACATTGGCCCGAAGCTCGCTCATACTTATTCAACAAAGATTGGATCTTCACATTTGTAATCACATCAGCTTTACAAAAAATGACACTATCATCCGCAAATAACAAGTGGTTTATTCTAGGAGCTCCTCTACAAATCCTTATCCGATGCACCCCTTCCCTACCAGCATTTCTTTTTAGCAAAGAAATAAGACCTTCCGTGCACAAAAGAAATAAATATGGTGATAACGGATCACCTTGCCTAAGGCCCCGAGAAGGAATAAGAGGACCTTTAGGACTTCCATTGACTAAAACTGAAATGAAACTGTTCTAACACACTGCATAATGAAAGAAATCAGTTTCTTATCAAAGCCAAGGGACTCCATTATTTTTTCTAAGAACAGCCATTCCACCCTATCATAGGCTTTACTCATATCAAGTTTGAGGGACATAAACCCCTTCCGACCCTTTCTCTTAGTACGAAGAAAATGCAACAACTCATATGCAATAAGCACATTATCTGAAATCTGTCTACCAGGAACAAACGCGCTTTGAGTATCAGAGATCACTTCTGACAAAACTCTCTTAAGTCTATTTGCAATGACTTTAGAAAGAATCTTATAAAGTACATTACACAGACTAATAGGACGAAAATCTGCTACCTTTGAAGGGGAAGCTTTCTTAGGGATTAATGTAATGAAAGTATGGTTTAAACCTCTAGGAAACATTCCAGAATTCAAAGCTGAAAGTAAAGCATCGGTAATAGAATTACCTATCACACCCCAATATTTATGAAAGAAGAGAGGAGGCATGCCATCCAAATCAGGGAACTTAGAAGGGTGCATCTGTTTTAAAGCTACCTCCACTTCCTCAGCAATATATGGTTTTAACAACTCCTCATTCATCTCAACAGTTACTTTGGCCTCAACACCGGAAAGAATATCCTCCATATCCACTCGATCTGCAGCAGTGAACAAATTTTGGAAATATTCAGTGATTAAAACATCCATCTGATCCCCTTTATGCCAAAAACCAGACTCATCTTGCAACTGAATGATGCTATTCTTTCTTCATCTAGTGGATGCCTTTGAATGAAAATACCGAGAGTTACTATCTCCTTCTCTAAGCCACTTCACCCGAGATCTTTGCTTCCACATTAACTCGTCCCTTTCAAGCCATTTTTGAACCTCAAGACATGCTTGTTTATGTTCCTCTAGAAAATTTGAGCCCAAGTCATTCTCTTCTAAACATTGCAGTCTCCTTTTAGCAGTAGCTAAATTCTTCTGCACATGGCCAAAAGAAACCTTATTCCATCTTCCCAACTCTGCAGCACAGCTGGAAATCAGCCCCATAATCTGATCCAAAGAGTGAGGACCTTTTCTCTGAACAACTCCTATTCCTCCTTCTAATCAAAGCACCTTCAGTATCCAACCATAAAGGACTGTGGTCAGAGTAAGCTGCTGCTCCATGTTTAACTTGAAGGTTTAGATACATTTCACACCACAAGGAATTGGCAAGAAATCTATCTAATCTCTCATTCACTAAACCTTCCTCCCCCCTACGGTTACTCCAAGTAAAAGGAACCTCCTCATAACCCAAATCTCTCAACTGGCAGTTCGATAAAACCCCTCTAAACTCCTTCATTTGTGATTCACTTCTTATGTTTCCACCCAACTTCTCAGAGTGATCTAAGATTTCATTAAAATTCCCAAAAACTAGCCATGGTAAAACAACCCCACGGCCCAGGAACTTCAACAGACTCCATATTTTAGACCGCTGCCCACTCTCGGGATGACCATACACCCCTGTCAACAACCATTCCTCCCCATCACAGTTTTTAATAGTTGCATGAATATGATTTCTAGAGTAACTAACAATCGTCAAATGAATATTATCTTTCCACAAAAGAGCCAGCCCTCCACTTCAACCCATACTGTCAACACCGAAAACCCAATCTAAACTTACAAAACTCCAACCGGCGTGATGTTAATTTCCTTTCTTGCAAAAACAAAATTTTGGGATCTTCAGTCGTGAGTAAATCACGAAGGGTGCGAATGCTCCGTGGGTTCCCAAGCGCATGGAGATTCCATGTCAAAAATTTCATTGTAATCGGACCAGCCCCACCGCCCTCTCTGTAAAAACATCCACCGAAACAGAGGAAGATGAAGGTTTACCTCTTTTTGCTTCAGCCTCCAAATTGGACTCCCCTTCCATTTCTTGCCATTGTTTGGAGAAAAATCCCCTTCATTCTGTTGAACGGAAGCTGCCACAACACCATTTTCCGAAGCTACTTCAATCGGCTGGGCATGAGTAGTCTGCAACGCCCTAAGTCTCGATCGATGACCCATTTTCCTTTGAGCACTACTATGGGAACCAGAAAGGCCATAAGGCTTTGAGCACTTGTTGCCCGATGGGCCAGAATCGAGGCCCAAGAACAGATGAGGGGCCTCCAGCACTGGGACATCCATAAGCCCATCCTCATCATTACTCTTCTTAAAGACATTTGACTCATCCGTTTCAACCACTTCCTTATTTGAACCTCCTACATCCACAGAAGATTCCAAAACAACAGCCCCCTCATTACCCCAGACGGCGTAATATTCGGATCAGATGAAGATTCACCGTTTGCAGAAATTTCAGCCCCTTCAAATTCCTGATTTCTCTCCCTCACTAGTTCCGTAACAGTCAAAACTTCATTACCCTTTACGTTACCAACCATCGGTGAACCAGTCTCAACTGTAGCAGCCGTAGCCGTAGCAGCCATCGGTGAACCACGTCCTCCTCCCCTGCGAGAAGAATTGAATCCCGCTCATAACCATGGACCGTATGGAAGTCTCTGGCAATCTACTTGGTTTGCATCAATAGCCTCACACTCCTTTAACGTATGACCTAGAATTTCACAATGAAAACTTAAGTCCGGTAGCCTTTCGTAAGAAAAACGCACCCAACAGGATACCCCCTCCTCCACAATCATACGCTTCTGACGTAAGAGAGGTTTGGAAATATTGATGAGGACCCTGACTCTCATATATTCCCCCCACTCCATCTCACCTTTATCTAAATCAACTTCCAAAACCTCCCCCAACACACCCCCGACTAGTCTCCTGATATACTCATTACGGGCCATTAACAATAAATCATGTAAACGGACCCAAAAAGGGGCATGCACTAGTTCTATCTTACCAATCTGCAACCTACCATCAAATTCCTTCAAGAGCACCAGATGCTTATTGAACGACCATGGACCCTCACGCATGACCTTAATTTTGTCTCTCGTATCCTCAAACTCAACCAACGTAAACTCGGTATTGAGATCACATAATTTCACACCCTTCACCAGGTTCCAAACTTTCCTCATCGTCTGCTTAAACGCATCACGATTATAATGCTTATTGATCAAAAGCTTCATAATCAAACAACTCGCCCTACGTTCTAAAACATCCTCTAGCCGGCTAGTCTCCACCGAAACTACTTCATTCTCCTTCTCAGTTAAAGACAAACTCGCATAAAGTTCATCCAATGCATCTGCCATTCCGAAAACCTCGTACGAGAGACGAGAGAAAAAAAACCTCTACTCTAACTAGAGAGAGGAAACCCCAATAAAAATACAATTAACCCATTAATTAATTAACTTATTTGTAGTTAAATATCCAGTGGGGAGTTTTTTTGAAATGCTCGATATTGATTCAATTACCAACTAGTCTTTTAACTAATTCCAAATCATCTAATTAATTTCAATTTTTGTATTTTTTTGTATTTGTTACAATTAATAGATCAGGGATTAAAGAGTACTAATACTCTACACAGGAGAATATATGTTTAGGTATTCTCATGGATCGCTTGATTTCTTTTTTAATTACTAATTAGAAAAAGTAATCCAATACATATTATTGATGGTACTGTTTTTTAAAATGAGCCATTAATATTGAATAATATTAAAATGTAAAGCAAGAGAATTAAAGATTCAAAGTGGTAATATAGGAGTAGATGTGTTGCTTCCAAAACCCGAGCTGAATTCCACTTGGGACGGAATGACGCAAAGAGGCCAATGCTAAGATGGGAGACTCTTTATCCTTGTCAAGAGCCAATGCCAAACATGGGCAGGTTCGGATTAATCCCAAAGCAATATCTTTTAATGTGTCATACGTACCAGGCGTATCACATACAGAACATGCATAAAAATGGTCAAAAAGGAATTATTATTATGTATATGACAAGAAAATAACGGCAGCCAATTAATCGATTAGAAGTTTTAAGTTTAGACTAAAACAAATTATATATTCATGAAGGCTATAATAAATTAACTAATTCCACAGGATATTGCATAGAAGTTCTTAATATCTTATCAAACATTTCTATTACCAGATAGTAAAACACGAGTTCTTACCCAAAGTTCCAGTATATATGGCACGGGTAAAAAGCATAGCACCATTGCAGTCTTGAATCTCTTGATTATCATTATGTAGAATTAAATCTTTATCTGGAGTAAGATAATACAAATTGCGCGCTATTTCTATTTGCCCGAAATCAATAACCATAACAACTGGAAGATTTTTCCCTTTGGAATGTCTAATGCTGATCAACTCAAAGTATCTTCGAAGCATGCACTCCACCATTCGCCAATTTCTAAGCACGACTGCCATGCTTAGAGCTGTGTAACCGTCACTATCATACATGGCCAAGCTTTGATTTGACATCAGCATCACCAACACTTCCACTATATGCTCATGTCCATATGTAACAGTAGTGTGATGAGCCGTTTTACCTTTATCTGAGATTTTCAAATTCAATGCGTCTAGGGGTAAGGACTCAATAATTCCTTTTGTCTTATCCAAATTATTGTCTCGCACATCATTGTACAATTTTGAAAACATACGTAACTCTTTATCATCCAAACCTTCTGTCATTTTTTCTTCACCTTCTCCGCAGTGTTAAGTATTCAATGACTAAGAATTTTTTTGTATTTTAAAATTCTGTAAATAATAGTAAAATAATTTAAACAATAAAGATGTTTTAATGGCCTGATTTTATTCAAGTGGTGTTGAGAAACTAAATTATGAAAAACTTTAATAATTTTGTATTTTATTTATGTGTCCAAATAAGTTATAAACATACATGCACAAGGAACGTACGTATGTCAGAAATATACAGTACCAATTAACAAGTCAAGCTGGCAGATATTTGGATGCCAAAAATTAACGTTTTTATAGCATTATATTAATATAATATTCTAATGTATGGAGGGAAAAAAAAAAAAAAAAACTAATTAGGGATCATATTTTAATGAGAAAGCAGCATTATATTTCTTTAACGAGAGATCATATATAATTAGGGATGGGGGATTCAACAACTTATACCTTGTCACAATAAATACTATCACAAATATGATCTCAATTCGTTGTTTGTGGAGTTATAGTAAAAATTAATGTTACTGCTTATCCGCGCAGGAGTGAGAAAATAGCAAGCAAGATTTAAATGACTAAGTTATCACTTACTAGCTAACATATATGAAGGAAGAATCATCATACTGACGGAGATGGCTTTTATATATACTTGGCTACCCCAATATAAATTTACCAATTTTTCCACAACTTAAACAAAATTTGGATAAAACAGACATTCGGCTAATTAATACTCTGAAGACTCGTAAAGAACAAAGTATCCCACAAACTTTGTCGTTTTTTGTTTTATGTCTGCAATATATCTTATCTGTTGCAAATAATAAAGTTTCCATCCCGCCTTCGCTTATATATATAAAAATATACACTCTTGGATTTAATTTAATGTGATTGCTGATTTAAAATCGGAGCCTAAACTCATTAAATAGGAACTAGAAAACAGCTATTATGAACTGACAAAGTACGGCTTCATCACTCTCATCATGATGTACACAGCTATGTAATTAATACTTACGACGCTGGACTGGAGGAGGGACTTTCTCCAAAGTTTACTGTTGGCTTCTTAGTCTGATCTTGTAGTCTCCGAAAGATCACTGACGATCAGTCTCAGTGTTTTTAAAATCGTACCGTACCGATCGGTATGGTCAGTATATTCCGTACCGGCCACTGGACCGGTACAGAAATTTTGTAATTTCGTACCGGTTCAAATACCGGCCGTACCGGCCGAAATTTTGGCCTGTACCGGCCTATGTATCGGCCCATACCGGCCGGTATTTCGGTTTCGTTTTTTTTTTTTTTCATTTTTTCAAACTATAAATTTATTTTTTTACCCCAAATTTAGACTAAACTATTTATAATTTATATAGATATATGTATTTATGTATAATTTATTTATATATAAATTATTATTTTAAAATATAATTAATATATATATATTTATATATATAATTTATTTATATATCGACTATCCCGAAACGGTACACGAAACGGTATCGATATCAAAATATTTCGTTCCAGTACCTTGACCGGTACGACATCCGGTACGATATTCAAAACATTGATCAGTCTCGCAGAAATTATGACCAGTAAACGACTCAAATATGCCTTGGAATTTCTTTTTTATCGCTACTTCTAGAAGACATGTTCATGACCCAAACAATTTAATTAATACTGTTGGGGTCTAATCATTTATTTTTTATGTCTAAAGCTGATGCCCTGAGATTCCAAATCATCTTTTTGCGTTTTGGAATTTTGCATTTTCGAATAGAAATCATTCAAATCATCTTTACCCGTGCTGTGACATTTGAAAAAGTATTCGGAATCACAGTCAATCAAGCATAGCATAAGCATCGCTATAATCGGTCATAATTTTAATTTTTAATATAAAATATTTTATGAAGATTTTATGTTAAATATGTTTAAATTATGATGACTTTTTTATTGAGTCATAGACTATTTTTTTTTTTCTTTTAAGTTTTTAAACCCTACTAAATCAAAATATTTGTGAAAATAGAGTTACTGAATAGTACTCCAGAGAGACATGACGGTAGCTTACATCATATATAGAGATTTTAAATTATGATTTTTATAACACATATTTAGAAAAATTTTAATAAATACTTCAATACAATCTCTTATGATTTCGGTATTTTAATATAAAATGATTTTATTTATAGAATTTATGTTCCTGGCGTTTTTTCATAGTAAAAGAAAATATTTTTTAATAATTTCAAAAAAAAAACTATAGAGAGAGAACCTCCACTTATCTCTAAAAACTCCTCCAATCCGAAACTAGTTTGAGGGGAGGAACCTCCCCCAAACCTCCAACCTTTTTGTTTTCTTTTTCTCTTTTTTAAATTTGTGTTATGTTCTTTGTTTTGTTTGTTTTTTATCTAGTCAAATAAAGGATTGAACTGGAATTTCTGGTGTTCTATGTCCAACCCACAACCCTCCATGGTAGAGATGAGCATATCGATGCTCGTAGTTGTGAATTGCAACTCTCTAGGCCCAATCCGCAACCATCCATTGTGAATGCACGCAGGATGGACTAAGTGGACCCCAGCATAGTGGTGGCAACAATAAATCGTGCGTGCGGAGGGGGTTGAGAGGCACGATTACTTTGGTAGGTGGAGGACGATTTGGCTGGCGCAGAGGTGGGCGAGAGGAAGTGGCAAAGTTCGTACACTGAATGGGTGAGCCGCCTGCCAGTGGTAGCAACGAACGCACCAGATGATCGTGCTTGTGGAGAGGTGGGCTCTGTTATCAGCAAGCTGGTGCTCGTGCGGGCGGGGGACGATGGTGCTTTGGTTGGCTAGTGTTTGTGCTCGAGGGTCAGCGGCATAGGCTGGCTCGTGCTACGGCGGCAGAGGCTGGCTAGCTCGTGTTGAAGAGGCCACGAGCATCGAAGGGAGAAGCAGGAGGAATAAGGAAAAAAGAAAAAGAAAAATAGAAAAGAAAGAAAGGGAGCATTGTTAAGTTTAGAGATTCCTAGAGCTGGGCCCACGTGTTCCTTTCAATGCACGTGTCCCTTTTATTTGTGGTATTTTTATTGGGCTTTTTTAGTTTTTTTCAATGTATTTGAAGTTATATAATCCATAGTTGTAGTATCTCATAATAAATAGAAGATATTGTCGACTTAGGCCCCGTTTGGTTACACAGATGAGATGAGATGAGATGAGATGTTTTAAATAGTAATAAATAAAATATTGTTATAATATAATTTTTGAATATTAATTTTGTATTGGGATTTGAAAAAGTTAGATTGTTTATTATATTTTGTATTGGGATTTGAAAAAGGTGTAATGATGAGTTGAGATGAGATGAGATGAGATTTTTGGTTTTGGCTAAACAAACAAAGCCTTAGAATCCATAGATTTTGTACTTTATTCTATGGAAGGGAGAGTTTTGTGAGTGTCTTAAATGGTGGTTTAAGACAGAATTTTATCTCTCTAGAGGTTTTGAATAAGATGTTATCAGTTGTAAAGAAATTTGTAGATTTGAAAGCGAGAAAATATTAGAATTTGGCTTGTATTTTATAGTTTAGAAGTTGTAATTTCACTTAAGAAAAAAAAAAAAAAAAAAAACCCAAGAATTGTGAGATCATCAGGAGTTGCAGTGAAAATTAATGTTACTGTTTATCCTGTGCAGAAGTGAGAAAATAACAAGATTGATTTAGATGACTAAGTTACCACTTACTAACGTATACGAACGAAGAATCATCACACATATAGAGATAACTTACTATTTAAAGCTAGGTTGGGATATAAAAATTATTTTAATTCATCTTATCTAATTATTATAATTATTTTAATTTTTGATAAAAAAAAATATAAAAAATATTAACATATATGAACATTTATTATAGCTCAACTCAGATGGCTTTTATATATACTTGGCTATCCCAATATAAATTTACCAATTTTTTCACATCTCAAACAAAATTTAGATAACACAGACATATGGCTTATTAATACTCTTAAGACTCATAAAGAACAAAGTATCCAACAAAGTCTGTCGTTTTGTGTTTTATGTCTGCAATATATCTTATCTGCTGCAAATAATAAAGTTTTGGTTTGGATCTTTCATCCCGCCTTTGTTTATATATAATTTAATTTAATGTTATTGCTGATTTAAAAATCGGAGCCTAAACTCATTAATTAGGAAGTAGAAAACAGAGTAAAAAAAACTAGAATACAGTAGATTTAGATCTTTAATTATAGAAAACAGCTCTTATTAACTGACAAGTACGGCTTCATCACTCTCATATGATGTACACATATCAACAAAGACGTAAAGAAAGAACTTATGTAATTCATTGTATATTTCTTCCACACATATTTGCATTATGAAGGGATTCTTTTATAGAACAAGGATAAGGTGGATATACACGAGAGGTACAGGTAAAGAAATATTTACAATAGCTGTCAATAACAGAATTCGGATTCTATGTAAAAGTTTCAAGAAGCTTCTGCTGCTGAGGTGGTATTTTCATGGTCATCAACTGAGTCATTTATCTTGGAGGGTCCATTTGTGTAGCTTAGGTTGATATGCCTCCGCGAGTCCACTGGGGGAGAAAACACAGTGAGACTTGTTCTTAAAGTAGTAAACCTGTATGCTACTAATGGCTTGGTAAATATGTCAGCCAGCTGGTCCTTACTACTACAAAAGGACACTTGAAGGGTTTTAGCAGCAACCCTGTCTCTCACAAAATGGAAGTCAATGTCGATGTATTTGGTCCGAGAATGATAAACCGGATTGGCAGTTAAGTACGTGGCTCCCAAATTGTCACACCACAAAATGGGAGGTTTAGATAGTGAGAGACCAAGTTTTTTCATAAGTGTCTGTAGCCAAATTAATTCAGCAGTAGCATTAGCTAGTGCTTTATACTCGGCCTCAGTACTTGACCGAGCTACTGTTTGTTGTTTCCAGGAGGTCCATGAAATAAGGTGACAACCTAAAAAGATGCAGAACCCTCCCGTAGAGCGTCTATCATCTGGGCATCCAGCCCAGTCTGCATCCGAATAGGCATGAAGAGAGAAATTTGACTCGTATGAAAAAAGCAGGCCATGGTTTAGAGAGTGTTTTAGGTAGCGAAGGATACGCTTTATTGCTGTCCAGTTACTAAGCTTTGGTTCATGCATAAATTGACAGACCTTATTTACAGAGTAAGATATGTCTGGTCTAGTCAGTGAAAGGTATTGTAAGCTGCCAACCACACTCCGAAACAGAGTTACATCATCAAACGGAGGAGAATCAAACTTGGATAATTTTGTAGATGCCGACATGGGGGAAGAGATTGAGTTGGCTTCAAGCATATTTGTTTTCTTCAAAATATCCGTGGTATATTTTTTTTGAGAGAGACAAATAACATTAGATATGTAAGTTCCAACCCCAGAAAATAGGACAAACGACCCAAGTCAAAAACTGGAAAGGCATTTTTCAGAGAAGTAATGAGACTATCAACAGCAGAAGGGGAGGAAGAAGTGATTACCATGTCGTCTACATAGACGAGAACGAAGATGAAGAGATTTCCCTGATGAAGAATAAAAAGTGAAGGATCATTGTGGGAGGCTGAGAAACCGTACTGAAGTAGCCATGAGCTCAATCGAGAGAACCACGCACGAGGTGATTGCTTTAACCCGTATAGTGCTTTGTTGAGTCTGCAAACATAGTCCGGTCTTTCTGAGTCAACGAAACCAGGAGGTTGTTGCATAAATACGGTCTCAGTCAGATCGTTGTGAAGGAAGGCATTTTGGATATCAATTTGTTGAAGAGGCCACTGATTTGAGACTGCAATGGAGAGAACCAGCCGAATTGTTGAGGGTTTTACAACAGGGCTGAACGTCTTCGTGTAGTCGATTCTGGGTTGTTGATGAAACCCCTTAGCAACGAGCCGTGTCTTCCTTCTTTCCAGAGAGCTGTCGGCATGTAACTTAGTCTTGAAGACCCACCTACAACCGACAAGGTTAGTAGCACAAGATGGTGGAACCAAGGTCCACGTATGGGTCTGAACTAAGGCATCATATTCACCGGACATGGCTTGACGCCAATCGGGAAATTTGGAGGCCATGGAGAAAGAGGAGGGTTCATCGGGGATGGTAGTGGTGGATATGAGGCATTGCTTGGTGGGATAGGGAATGGTTCCATCAGAAAATTGGTGAGGTTTAGAGGAATTTGTTTGAGAACTGGTGATGATTTGAGAACGAGGAGGAAGGAGAGAAGTTTGAGTAGAATCGGTTGGAGCATGGGTTTGAGAAGACGATGGAAGCTCTGGTTCTGAAGGAGTGGGAAAGTGAATATGAGCTGGGGATTCCCGTGTGACAGGTTGCGGGTTGATGGGTGGGTGTGGGTTACTGGGTTGATGGATTGATGGGTTGATGGGTGGGCTTTGTTCAAGTGTAGACGGTGGGTTGATGATTTGATTAAGAGGTGGGCCTGGGCCAAGGATGGATGATGGAAATATTGGAAGGTTAACAGTAGGCGTGGTGGGCTGTGTGTGTTTGACAGACGATGAAGAGTAAGGGAACGAGTGTTTAGCAAATGTGACATCACGGGAGATGTACAAACGATTATTTTTGAGATCGAGACATTTGTAACCTTTGTGGGAAGGGCTATAGCCAAGAAAAAGACACGAGGTGGAGCGGAAGTGTAGTTTATGATGATTGTAGGGTCGAAGATTTGGCCAACAGAGACATCCGAAAATTTTTAGAAATTTATAGTCAAGCGGTTTATGATACACCATAAGGTATGAGGATTTATTTTGAAGGACAGGAGTGGGTAGTAAGTTAATTAAGTATGTTGCAGTCTCAAATGCATCACTCCAAAAAGATAATGGAAGTGATGCTTGAGAAAGTAGGGTGAGGCCGGTTTCAACAATGTGTTTGTGTTTACGTTCAGCCAGTCCATTCTGTTGATGAGTGAGGACAAGAGAAGCGGTGAGTAATTCCAAGAGATTTGCACAAGGATGTGAGGGGGGCGAAATTCACCTCCAGCATCCGTTTGAATGGAAATGATTTTAGAGTTAAAAAATCGCTTAGCAAATTTAATAAAAGCAGTGAAAGTTTGCAACACATCGGACTTTAATTTAATTGGAAAACACCAGGTGAATCTGGTGAAATGTTCTACAATGGATAAGTAATATGAAAAACAATTTCTGGAAAGTAAAGGGGCCGGGCCCCATACATCAGCCTAGATAAGTTGGAGGGGCTTGTTTGTCCGAGTGTTGCTTGAGGAGAATGGTAGTTGGTGAGCTTTAGCTAAAGGACAGTCAGAGCAGAAGAAAACAGAGTCATTGGAGACAAAAGGCAAATGGTTGGTGCGCAGTATGCGTGAGACGAGCTCAAGGGACGGATGGCCCATGCATTTGTGCCACTGACAGAGGGAGGCTTTTTCGCTGAGATGGGTGAAGGGAGCAGATGATGGTGACGCCGGTGGAAATTGGTACAGACCATCACGAAGAGGACCGTTGGTGAGGGGCGAATTGGTCTGTTTGTCCTTCACCACAAAATGGGTAGAGTGGAATTCAAAAAAGCAAGAATTGTCAGTACAAAATTGAGCAACAGAGACCAGATTTTTTGTAATTGAAGGGACATGCAGTAAATTCGAAAGATGAAAGGAAGAAAAACGAGTTTGAAGACAGGATTCACCAATATTGTTGATGGGTAAGCCAGAGCCATTGCCTACCCATATTTGCGCAGTTCCACTTTAAGCTTCTGAGGAGAGGTTGAGATTAGATAGGTCGTGTGTTATGTGGTGGGTTGCAGTAGAGTCAGGGTACCATGTGGAGTCAGGGGTGGTGAAAGGAGCAGTGTAATTTGTTGAAAAGGAGCGTGGAGGTTCGTATTGGTAGGAGTGATCAAAACGGGAGTAACACTGGAGTGCGATATGGCCAGGTTTGTTGCAAACTTGGCACGTTGGACGGTTTGAGTTGTAGGTGGAGGGAGGTTGGTGTGTAGTAGTAGAACGCCCTCTGTTTGATGAGAATCGGTTTCGACCTCTATTGAAGCGGCCTCCACGGTTTGGGGATCGTCCTCGTTGGTCACGGAAACTATTAGAAGTGAGGTTGGCAGAGGGCTCAAAAGGATTGAGGGAGCTGGAATTGTTACGGGAAAGATGAGACATGCGGTTTTCATGGATAAGGAGGAGATGGTAGAGTTCTTGAGAGGTGATGGGATCCGATCTGGTGGTTATGGAGGTAATGAAAGATTCGTATGAGGGACCAAGGCCATTTAGTAAATAAGTGATGAATTCTTTGTCGGAGAGCATGCGAACTTTATTGAAGAACTCAGAAATGGATTGTTCACCTTGGGATAAATTGGTAAGTTGGAAGCGAATTTGAAATTCTTTTGCCTGTGAAATGGAGCTGAACATGGACTCAAGAGTGAGCCATAGTTCACGAGAGGTTTTGGAACGAATAACATGACCAATGACTGAGTCAGTGAGGGATGAGAATAGGATACTGAGAATAGCTTGGTCAGTTCGACTCCATGAGAGATATTTTGGGTTGGATTTTGGCGGAGAGTCCGTAGAGGAAGTGGGGAGGGTAATAGATGGGGCAATTTTTGTACCATCAATGTAAGAGAAGAGGTCTTGGCCTCGGAGATAGGCGGAGATTTGAACTCACCATGAGAGATAGTTATCGGGACTAAGTTTTATAGACACTACATGGGAGATGGGAGAAAGTTTGGGAGGTTTTGTGGCCATTGTG
Source organism: Carya illinoinensis (assembly GCF_018687715.1). Taxonomy (NCBI): domain Eukaryota; kingdom Viridiplantae; phylum Streptophyta; class Magnoliopsida; order Fagales; family Juglandaceae; genus Carya; species Carya illinoinensis. The sequence goes on from NC_056765.1 coordinate 15,223,710, forward strand.
AGGAATGGATCAAGAGACTGCTAGTCAGCAGCTCTGATACCATATCAACAAAGACGTAAAGAAAGAACTTCTGTAATTCATTGTATATTTCTTCCACACATATTCATATTATGAAGGGATCTTTTTATAGAACAAGGATAAGGTGGATATACACGAGAGGTACAAGTAAAGAAATATTTATAATAGCTGTCAATAACAGAATTCGGATTCTATAAAAAAGTTTCAAAAAGCTTATGCTGCTGAGGTGGTATTTTCATGGTCATCAACTGAGTCATTTATCTTGGAGGGTCCATTTGTGTAGATTAGGTTGATAACACAGCTATGTAATTTATACTTACGTGGACTGCAGGAGGGATTTTCTCCAAAGTTAACTGTCGGCTTCTTAGTCTGATCCTGTAGTCTCCGAAAGATCACTGACGATCAGTCTTGCAGAAATTATGACCAGCACACGACTTAAATATGCCTTGGAATTCCTTTTTTATCTCTACTTCAGCAGTAGAAGACATGTTCATGACTCTAATAATTTAAATAATCCTGATGGGGTCTAATCATTTTTGTTTTCTGTCTAAAGCAGATGCCCTGAGATTCCTAATCATCTTTTTGCATTTTGGAATTTTGCATTTTCGAATAGAAATCATTCAAATCATCATTACCCGTGCAGTAACATTTGGAAAAGTATTCGGAATCATAATCAATCAAACATAGCATATGCATCACGATAATCAGTCATAATTTTAATTATCAATATAAAATAGTTTATGAAGATCTTATATTAAATATATTTAAATTATGATAAATTTCTCACTGATTTTAATTTATTTTTTAAGTTGTTAAACCATACTATATCAAAATATTTATGAAAATAGAATTACTAAATGAAACTTAATCTAGGAAGACATGATGGTGGCATACATCATAAATAGAAATTTTAAATTATGATTTTTATAATCTAAATTTTAAGAAATTTTAATAAATACTTCTGTATAATCTTTTATGATTTTAGTATTTTAATATAAAATAATTTTATTTATAAAATTTATATTCCTGGCACTTCCTTCAATATAAAAGTAAATATTTTTTAATAATTTTAGACAAAAAACTCTAGAGAGAGAACCTCCAACTTCTCTTTAAAAACTCCTCCAAACTGGAACTAGTATGAGGGGGAGGAACCTCCCCAAACCTCCAACCTCTTAGTTTTCTTTTTCTCTTTTTTAAGTTTGTGTTTTGTTCTTTGATTTGTGTGTTTTTTATCCAATCAAATAAAGGATTGAACTGGAATTTCCGGTGTTCCAAGTCCAACCCACAACCCTCCATGGTAGAGATGAGCATATCGGTGCTCGTGGTGGTGAACCGCAACTCTTTAGGCCTAACCCGCAACCATCCATTGTGAATGCGCGCAAGATGGACTAAATGGACCGCAGCATAGTGGTGTCTGTGATAAATCGTTCGTGCGGAGGTGGCTGAGAGCCACGATTACTTTGGTAGGTGGAGGACGATTTGGCTGGCGCAGAGGTGGGCGAGAAGAAGTGGTAAAGTTCGTATGCCGGATAGGTGAGCTGCCTGCCAGTGGTAGCAGCGAACGCACTAGATGATCGGGCTTGTGGAGAGGTGGGCTCTGTTTTTAGCGAGCTGGTGTGTTGAGCCTCTAACCTGTCCGAAAATCACACAAAATAATTTTAAAGTGGTTCAGCAAATTTGCCTACGTCCACTGGAGCCTCTTTTATAGAATTTGTACAAGATTTTTCGGAAAATCTACAAAATTCTATTTCTCTCTCTCACGTCCCTCTTCCTTTCCTCACTCCACTGCCCTTGATCTCTCACCTTAGTGAGGATGGTTTTCTGCACACTTAAGCTCTCCTATTTATAGGAGAGCAGGTCACTACGTTGCAGCAATTTGCTGCATGATTCTTGGGGAGGTGCCTTGGAGGTGCCTAACAATACAAAAGCACCAAACGGTGCCTAACATGCCAAATTTGAGAACGGTGCATGTGCAACAACTATACACCACCTGCACTCACACTTGGGTTGACTCAACATGGTGCACGTGCAGGCAAGGGACGATGGTGCTTTGGCTAGCTAGTGTTTGTGCTCGAGGGTCGGCGGCATAGGCTGGCTGGCTTGTGCTGAAGAGGTCATGGGCATCGAAGGGAGAAGCAGGAGGAATAAGGAAAAAAGAAAAAGAAAAATAGAAAAGAAAGAAGAAATGGAGGCGATGTTAAGGTTAGAGATGAAACCCCAGAGCTGGGCGCACGTCTTCCTTTCAGTCCATGTGTCCATTTTATTTGTAGTATTTTTCTGCGCTAGCTTTTTTAATTTTTTGAATGTATTTGAAGTTATGTAGTCCATTGTCGTAGTATCTCATAAAAAATAGAAAATATTATCTTTAGGACTTAGGATCGGTAGAGTTTGTGCTTTATTCTATGGAAGGAAGAGTTTTGTAGGCTGTCTAAAACAGAGTTTTATCTCTCAAACGGTTAGTCTAGAGGTTTTGAACAAGATTTTATTAATCATAAATAAATTTGTAAATTTGAGAGCGAGAAAATATTAAAATTTAATTTGTATTTTTCAGATTAGAAGTTATAATTTCACTTTAAAAAAATAAAAAATCCAAGAATTGTGAGATCATCGGGAGTTCCAGTGAAAATTAATGTTATTGCTTATCCCGCGCAGGAGTGAGAAAATAACAAATAAGATTTAGATGACTAAGTTACCACTTATTAACATATATGAACGAAGATTCATCATACAGATAGAGAGAACTTCTTATTTAAAGCTATGTTGGGATATAAAAATTATTTTAATTTATGTTATTTAATTATTTTAAATTTTTATATAAAATATAATAAATATTAACATACATGAACAATTATTATAGCTCAACTCAGATGGCTTTTATATATACTTGGCTATCACAATATAAATTTACCAATTTTTCCACATCTTAAACAAAATTTAGATAACACAGACATATTGCTAATTAATACTCTTAAGACTCGTAAAGAACAAAGTATCCAACAAATTTTGTCGTTTTGTGTTTTATTGTCTGCAATATATCTTATCTGTTGCAAATAATAAAGTTTTGGTTTGGATCTTCCATCCCGCCTTCGCTTATATATATAAAAATATACACTCTTGGATTTAATTTAATGTGATTGCTGATTTAAAAATCGGAGCCCAAACTCATCAAATAGGAACTTGAAAACAGCTCTTATGAACTGACAAAGTACGGCTTCCTCACTCTATCATGATGTACACAGCTATGTAATTAATACTTTCGACGCTGGACTGGAGGAGGGATTTTCTCCAAAGTTAACTGTCGGCTTCTTAATCTGATATTGTAGTCTCCGAAACATCACTGACGATTAGTCTTGCAGAAATGATGACTAACACACGAGTCAAATATGCATTGGAATTCCTTTTTTATCGCTACTTCAGTAGTAGAAGACATGTTCATCACCCAAATAATTTAATTAATACTGTTGGGGTCTAATCATTTCTTTTTCTGTCTAAAGCAGATGCCCTGAGATTCCGAATCATCTTTGCATTTTGGAATTTTGCATTTTCGAATAGAAATCATTCAAATCATCTTTATCCGTGCTGTAACATTTGGAAAGGAGCCATAATCATTACCGGCCGGCCCGTTGTAATTATGTCGTGTGCGATAATATTATCACTTTTGAACTTACTTTGTGTATATTACATGTTCTTGTTGGATAAAAATTAACTCGTTCTAGTTTATTGGAAGCAGCTCATCAGGAATAAAAGAAGTTGACATATAAAATATGACTCAGCAATCATAAAGAAGGAAGAAGATAATTTTTAGATAATTGTCAAGTTTCTGATGAACGCAAGATAGAAGCAGAAGAGATAAAAAGAAAGATTTTCATGAAATTAAATTAATGAATTAATATAACTACAGAATGTAATAGTCTAAGAGTTTTTCATCTTGAAAAAGCTCTCAATTCTATAACTCAATGTTCTTTATCAATCACTAAATACTTCAATGCTTTCAAAACCCTATGGGATGAATATATTAACTCCAGATTACCTTCTCTTAAATAATTAGAATCATCCATATCTCTTGATTCCACAAATGTTTGTGATATATGTCATCTTTTCCTATATCTCAAACTGCTTCTAATAAAATGTTTAAATTGATTCATTGTGACATATGGGGCCCCTTTGGTATTATTTCATATTATGGTTTCAGATTCTTTCTCACTATAGTTGATGACTTCACACGATGCACTTGGGTTTATATGCTCAAAACCAAATCTGAAGTCTCTTCTATACTTAAAGTTTCTATAAAATGGTAGAAACACAATTTAGTGTTCCTATCAAAACAATAAGGACAGATAATGGACTTGAATTCCTTCTAACTCAATTCTATAATGACCATGTCATTATACATCAAAGGAGTTGTGTGGAAACTCCACAACAAAATTGAGTTGTGGAAAGGAAGCATCAACACTTGTTAAACACTCACATAGCCTTAATGTTTCAAGCAAATATACCTTTAAATTTTTGGAGTGCTTGTGTGTTGACTACTGCCCATATCATAAACAAAATTCCTACCCCCTTCTAAAAAATAAAACACCATTTGAAATGCTTTTTAACAAAGCACCTACTCTCTCCCATCTTAAAGTTTTTGGTTGTCTTTGATTTGCCTCAACAGTTACAAATCACATATATAAATCTGATTCAAGATCTACAAAATGCATTTTCTTAGGTTACCCCTTTGATATAAAAGGCTATAAGCTGATGGACCTTAATACAAACTCAATTAGATCTATGGCACTACAGATTAGGCCATGTTTCTAGCTCTGATACCATGTCAAGTTTCTGATGAACACTTGAAGGTAAGGCTCGATGAACACAAGATAGAAGCAGAGGAGATGAAGAGAAAGACTTTCATGAAATTGAATTAATGAATTAATACAACTACATAATGTATTTATAGAGATAAAAGATAATAACAGAAAAATAACTAACTTTTTACATCTTTTTCTACTTCAACCTGTGCTTCTTTGGACTTTAATTCCATTTGCTCAATTTGTGAAGCTATACTCCAACAATAATTACAAAATTTAAATATCTTAATAACAATAAAATTAATTCTTAATTCTTAATTTCATGAAAATTAATCAACGTAAATAGTCCTTCAACAGAGGAGTTGATTTGCTGGTCATGAAGATGGAAATATCATGTGCTTCAAGGACAAAGTCGAAATGTGAACTCGACTAGGCATTGATGGATTGGTGATGGTTGCTCATGTAAAGGATGTATTTTGGACCTTGGTGATTAATACAAACTAACTTGCACCAAGAAACGATGTGATCCGGTGTGCCTAATTAATACACCTTCAAGTTAGAATGAAAGATAAAGAGAACCATTAATTATGAAAGATCTATAGAAAGTTATATCAAATTTACCAGCGTCGACCATTTACATAGAAATAAGTATTATTTAAATAATAATATTATCTTTTCCTTCAATATTGAGATCCCCCTTATCATCCTTTCTTTATTCACAAAGGAAAGGATTATCATCCTTGGAGGTTTTGAACCCTCTTGCAGCTGTATTTTATTTTCAAAACATCGGGGAGGAGGCAATCCCTTTGGTTCCTTGAAAACCTTTCCAAATTTTTCAATAAGCTGCCTCATTTCAAAAGGAATCTCTAACTTCGGATCTGGGTTGATTTCCTCTATCAACTATAGCCAAATACCCCTTACCACAACCTTCTTCATTGGCCTAATGTCTTCTTCTTCCACCACAAGATTAATTGGCAACTATATTCCTTGAAGAACAACCTCAGCATTTCCAATATTAAATTTCATGGTTAAATCAGTAAAATCCTATACAATAGACCCTAAACTTCTTAACCAGTCAACTCCCAAAACAACTTCACATCCACCTAAAGTAAGTGAATAAAGATGAAGTATGATGCACAAGTCCTGCAAATGTAATAGAATAGCCCTACATAAACCCAAGCAAGGTAGGCTAGCCCCATTAGCCACTTTAACTGGCAGTTGGCTTTTCTCCACTGCCAGTTTTGCTTTCCTTGCTACATGTGGATCGATAAAACTATGAATGCTTCCACTATCAATGAGTACCACCACTTTTTGCTAATTTATACTTCCCATTGTTCTCATAGTCCTAGAGGCCAAAGACCCTGTCATGGCATGTAATGATATGCCTAGCAGTTCCCCAATTTCTTCCTCATTCTCCTTAGGGCTATCGGTTTGTATTAGAGCTAATGTCCCTTCAGCCTCTTTTTCCTCCTCTTCTTCCCCTTCTTCTTCTCCCATACCTTCTAGTAAGAAAATTTTGGGTCTTATGCATCTATGTCCAGGTTGGAATTTATCATCACAATAATAACACAACCCTTTTTCCCTCTTTTCTTGCATTTGTGCAAGTTTCACTCTTCTAATAGGTAAGGTTGGCCTTCTGTTTGGGTTAAAGGTCTATAGTTGGGGTTGGTGTTTGTAGCTTTTGATCTGTTCGGTAGTGTAGGTAGTCTCAAAAGTGGCTTGGGTGCTAGTAAACATGGGGTTTGGGTTAAAGTATGTTGGCTGGTTGTTGGACCCTTAGACTGGTACCTTGAACTTCTCCTCCAAACTTCTTCTTCCTGCAGTTTAGCCAACCCAAATGCAGCTGATAGGGTTGTAGGTTTGAACATAGTCACCATGATCCTAAGATCCTATCTTAACCCACTTATGTATGTGCCAATACGAAATTCCTCCGTAAGGCCATTAATTCTGTTAGACAATACTCAAATTGTGACTGATAGTCCTCCATTTTACTAGTTTGACGAAGCTTAGTAAAGGCTCCAACTGGGTCTTCATAAGTTGAAGGCCCAAATCTAATTTTTAAAGCCACCACAAACTCTTCCTAGGAATGGACTGGACTAGAGTCTATTAGCCAACAGTACCATGCAAGCGCTTTGCCTTCCATATGGAAAAAGGCAATCTATAACTTTTGTTCCTCTGGGGTGTTGCAGTAAGAGAAAGATTGCTGAGCTTTTAAAGCCCGTGCAACAGGTTCAAATCCGTCAAATTTTGGAAAATCTAATCTGAGGGTCCTAACCTGGTTCCCCCCGGCCTTCAAATAAAGGGTTGCCATTTAATTTAATGCATTACCTGCTGAACTTCCACCTGTGTTTTGATTACCAACTGCCACTACCAGTTGATCATAACTCGTTGCCAAGCTATTGAGCTGCTACAATATAGCTTCCAGCATTTGTTTCTACCTCTCCTGCTCCTCTTTCAAGTGTATTGACTTTCCCTTCAATGCTGACATTGCCTTAGCCAGTTGAGCATGACAGCTGCCCTCAGCCATGTCGCAAGAATGTGATACCCCGTTTTTACGTGTATTTTCACTGAAGGAGTATTTTAATTTAATTAAAATATTAGTTCTTTTATTTTAAATTATTGTATTTTAATTGGATTTATTTAGTTATGATATTTGTTTTGTAGAACTTTCTTACTTTAAATTATCGTTTTTGAATTTAAATTGCTGTGTAATTTATTTTAGTTTGTTTTTGGATTTAAAAATCTAGTTGTTAGTTTTTACTATTTATTTATTATATTTTAGTTTGATGTGGTGTTTAAATTAATTTAGTCATTTTATAGCTTTTAAAATTTTTTCATCGGATCAGTTTCTGGACTCCAGAAGTGAGGATTGGACCTCATTTCTTTTCCCGATCTTTTCTTTTTCTCTTTTTCTTTTTCTTTCTCTTCTTCTTTCCTTTTTCTTTCTTTTTTCTTCTTCTTTTCTTCTCCGGTTTCTCCTCCCGTGCGCTACGCCCTCTCTCTCTCCTCACTATCACCGATTTCGTTCTGCCGCCCAGCACCGCCGCTCGCCGATGACGTGGTTAACACTACCCACCCAGTTCTCTTCCCCTTCGGCTGGTGCACCTCCTCAACAAATTTCACTTCCATCCGAGCCACCGTTAGCCGTCACGAGCTCCTCCAAGCCGCACGGTTTTCGTGCATTTTCGCCACCGTCGTTCTGCCTCCGGCCACCATCTTTTCACCACTTCATCACCTATCTCTTGCTGTCCTAAACCACCCATTTCCTGCTCCGATCCGTTGTCGGAGCAGCTCCCATGAGCTCATCCTTGTTTTTGCCGGTTTTCACTTCCACTGCCATTTCCACCTCCACCCACGGCCAACTTTCACTTCCATTAGCTTCATAAACATCTCTAAGCCATTCCCTATCAATTTCAAGTCTTAGTTTGTCCCCGTTCAAAAGTGGGTATTTTACAACCCACGGCCACAGTGTATTTTATACTGTTACTTTGCTTTTTCTCCGCCGTTTGCAGTTCCTTGATCCTTCAAAAATTATCATATAGCGCTGTAAGTATTTTTTAAACTCTATTTTAAATTTAAATATATTATTACTTTTACAATAAATTTATTGACTGGTTGGTTATTCTGGACTGAGTCCGAGGAGTCGGGGGTTGGATGGATTTGACGATGGGGTTAGTTATGTTTGGTTGATGTTGAGATTTATTGGATATTTTGTGTCTTAATGTTTGCATTGCATAGTGCATACATGTTCATGTTTAAAAAAGAAAAATTGGGTTTTCGTGAAATCGCATGTATGTACATGTGTTCGAATTTGAAAACTGGGCTTTCAAGCGAGAAATGATTTTTGGTATATGTGAACGATTGGATTGATTGGTTTGAGTCAGAGGCACATGTAGGGATGGTGGTGAGCAGGGATGGTGGTAGAATCCCGCCTGTGATTCCCGCCTACGGTGCACGCGGCATAGGGATGGTGGTAAGCAGGGATGGTGGTAGAATTCCGCCTGTGATTCCCACCTACGGTGCACGCGTAGGGATGGTGGTGAGCAGGGATGGTGGTAGAGTCCCGCCTGCGATTCCCGCCTACAGTGCTCTGATGGTTTGGTTTTTATCTGGGATAATGGCGAGGCTATGTTTAAAGGAAATGTTTTGGGCCAAAATAGGATTTTTTTGGCATGCATGGAAAATGTGGATTTTGGGACATAGGCATATGGCATCATGTTCATGCATATTGTTGTGGCATGGATATATTTTTATCTTGTGGCTTTTGGATTATTACTTACCTGCGGCACCATTTTGGTATCGTAGATTTTGATACAGATATCGAGGATGAGGAGGAGGCTGAGCCCGAAGAGGCGGCTCCGCCGGAGTTTTGATTTGGAGTTTTTATGTCTTGTATTATGGTTTTGAAACTATATTGAGACTTGTAATATTTTATTATCTGTGCTTTGAACGAGTTTGTATTTAAACAAAAATTCTGGTACTTAGTTATAAGACTTTTATTATCCGCACACTTGTTACATGTACACACACTTGCCACTCGTCGATGGGATGTGTGACATGTGTTGTCATCATCCCGACGCCTCAATTTTCGCTTGTCCGTATGTGGGAGTTGGGGGCTTCAGAAGGAACGCGGCTATGAGACCACTGTTAGGATTAGATCTCTGAGTAAAATATGTAAAAGTGAATAATGTGGTAATTCGAGGAACCACAACCTCCACAATGTAATTCTAGATAACGCGTCTGATGCCTTTTCATTATTGACTTGAGGAATTAAATACATGAATGGAAATCAATAATAGACAAAACATGCAAGGAACACGTTCAACTCCAAGACTCACTAGTGGACATACCGACCCATGTCCCACTACACTAAGACTCGGTCTACATTGACCCGTTCAACTGAAACTAAACCCAACAATTGAAATAAAACACATTGTCAGTTCTACCCTTTAATAAAATGAAATAATACATAATAGCCCACATATAAAACCCATCGCATTCAGACAATAACTCTAATATGCCGCACGTAACATTTACTTACTTCAAAGGGAAGTTTCTTGGGTGCCGAAAGAAGGTTTAGTATGTGTAGGTGGGGAAAGAGGAACCCCTGAGGCATGCCATCCCTCTATTAACACTGGTTAAACAATTCAAAATAAGCATATCATCAACTTGAAAAGGATGATTGTGAATATTTGCAATAGAAAAATTATGAAGACCCTAAAATAGAGAAGTCATGTATTTTTACCCAGTAAATTAAGCTCTAAGATTTTTTTATATTGAGATGGTAGTTTAATCAAGCCTACAAGAGAAAATTTAGACTTCTTTTTGGGGTTGGTCCATATTCTTTGACATTATCTCTGTAAAACAATGCACTACTTGTCCATCATAAATTGACCAAAAATAAAAAGAAAATGATATGGGCATTAAATAGAGCTAAATAATAGAGGAGCAGTGTCAGGAATACTTGACTGAAAATTACCAAAAGTCCCGAGGAGGGGTGTTATCAATAAATTCTCTCATGCTATCCCATGGCCCATCTCCAACCACAACTAGAATAATTGACAAAGGATACTTACTGCAACTTGTAAGGCACATTAAATAAGTGTCTTGAAGCAGTGTGTATGATCATAAATAGGCAATCAAGGCATTACCTCGCCTTTACTATTACATCAAAAGGTTTCCTCTCAGTATGTCTGACTGCAAAACAGTCGAGTCAAAAACTGGAGATTTTGTAGCTGTAAGTAATAGAATACTAATATCGACCTTTTGTTTACTTGAACTTGTAATATTTTTATTCTTAGCATCTGTTAGCCCTGACTTCCTCTAAGACAAAAGTTATTGATCCATTGACATGTTATTCAACTCAAGGATTCTGCTTCAACTGCTAATCCTTTCATCAATGAGGGAATTCAATGGTAACTACTACTAGAGCCATAGAGCATTTGCAACATATATGTATGTGTGGAGAATCTTTTTATTTTTATTTCTTTGATAAGTAAATGGGTGGAGAATCTATATGATCAGCCCTCAACAAAGATATCTACAATTCTTGGTGCCCAAGGACCTATGTAGTTTCTAGTTTTACCCTGTTATCTCAATTTTATACAACTTAAGTTATTGACAATACAAAGAAAACTTAACAATCTCTTTAAGTATGGAATTCATGCCATAATTATGCTATTTAATATGTAGTTGTTTTTGCTAATGGATACACTCATATTGACAATTTGTAGATGTTTATTTCTAAAGTTCTTTGGGCCAGATGTCGGTAAGTACTGAAACATATTAGAGTTAAAATAAAACTTCTTAATTTCTTGAAATATAGCCCTTTCACTATTTAAAACCAAAACCTAGGAGCTATAGATAATTACAAAATCATTTTGGTTTGTAAACTGTGTGCAGCTAGATTAGGATTCTTGTCATCTGGTGATGAACTAAAGACCAAAGACAAAGTACCTTTCCATAATCTATTATCAGTAACACATGATACTCACTTCAAATATATGAATCATATATATATATATTTTTTATTGTTGTACTATAATAAGTGAATTGAGTCGGACTCAATTTTCTTCAAATTAAACTTGTGCTTCTTCTCGAGGAGCACAAGTTTCTCCCTTATTTATTTCCATTTTCCCTTACTTGGGTATTTTACATCATTCTCCCTTAGAATGAGCATCATCGACCTTTGAATTTGGAATGATGTTGTTGAGTATACATTTTTATATGTTGTTACTTCCTTCCAAGTCAAAAATTTATTGACGTTAAGAAATCTAACAGAAATGTTTGATTTGAGCTTGTAATAAGAGGACATTGCCTACTTATAACTTTGCTTGGTATTTGTATATATGTACATAGTTGTAATACACAAGGGGAACACAAGGGGAACACAAGTGAAACGATGAGTCATAGTTTTCAACAGTATTGATAAAGTTTGTTCTAATTGTGGTTTTATTAAAATCTGAACATTTTGAAGTGGTATTAGCAAGTAATTATGTTCATGCAGATATGCTTGTTTGAGTTTTGAGGGTGGGAATTTCGGTGTATGGTTTTGAAGAATGGGTTTTGGCATAATTCTGACATAGTTAAATGTGGAAGCCACAAAACTCAATACTTTTGGGGGTTTCTTAAATGGTGGATGTGCTAATCATATTTTAATTTTTGAAATATATTTATAATAGAATTTCATCTAAGTTTTCCAGTCTTGGTAATTTCTTCATGGATCAAAATCCGATTCTTCAAAAGTGTATGGGTCCAATTGCAACCATGACTAAATTGCTGTTTTTTGTACTCTGGGAATTCTCTTGCTATATCTTATTTTTTTTAATGGCAAAATATAGTGAAGTTGCAATGTATAATTTTAGAACTGATTGCTTAAAGCTTCTTTCTTTTGGAGTTTAGGTGAAGAATTTCAGAGCTAATGAGCTGATGGAGTTCTACAAAGTAAGTCGTCGTATAAGATATTGGTGATTGCACCTACATTGCTTGTGCACAACTCGTAGGAGCTTCTATATTTTACTTTATATTGGGTGTGGAGATATTAGAATATAATTTCTTGTTCTATGTTTAATCTTGATGTGGTAGACAGATTTGAAACTGAAGAAACACTACAAGAAAATACACTTAACCCAACGTTTTTTGAACTGCTGCAAATAAACACGCTGCAAATTGTGATTATTTGCAGCGTTTTTCACATCACTACAAATGTGTTAACACATTTGTTACCTGTCTGGGAGGAGTGTATTGAAATTATTTGTTACAGCGAGTTTTTGAGTAATAGCGGCAATTAGTGGCGCTGTAAATAGAAATGGACTTGTTACGGCAGTGGGAGCTACGTCGGGATGAAGCTAGGCGCCAAAGTAGTAAAAATGTTTTAATTTCCCCCCAACCCCCGCCCCAACATTTCGCAGACCACAGTACCTTTCTTCCCCCGTGTTTAGAAAACTCCCTAACCGAAAGCTTCCATCTGCAAAACCTATTTGCCCTACCTCCACCTGCAAATTGCGAGTTTGACCAACTGGTTTGGGGGGAACCGAACTTGAAGCTAGAAGGATTCAGAAGGCACACACGTTCACGAAGCTCTCTTTCAGTTTTCGGAGTCCCATTTTCCCACCCCCTTCCCCCCTAGTTCGTGTAAATTCCTCTGTTTTTGGTCTATCAATTCCGACTATAGAGCCCCCTTCGCTGAGCATTAGGTTTTGGTGTCCTGTTATTAGGCTGTTCACTGCAGATTTGGGTTCAATTTGTAGCGTCGACCGATGCTGATTTTCAGCTCATAGTGGTCATTGTGAAGGTATGTTTTCTTGTCCCTCTAATTTGGTCTATCACTTCTTAATAGTTTTTGTGTTCCTCCACCGATTAATGACCACTAACTCGCTGCCTCCACCCATTCGGTGCCTGCGGAAGGAATTTCTGGGTTTTCCTCTTAGGAATGTAAACACCAGCCCATGTGTTTGATGCATTATGCTGAGATTGAAGCTCAAAATCCTCCTTTACACGTATATACTAATTCCCTCTGTTATTGTTGCAGCATGATCCTTTTCTTGGTGGCAAAGGGTTATTGGTAGAAGCCTCTTCCCCTTCATTTCCTCCACTCGGTTGGTCTATGAAAAATTAGCTGGTGATTTCCTCTGCTTTTTTCCCCATTTTATTCCCAACGTTTAGGTCAAGTATTTACAGTTTCTTGATAATGATTCATACAAGCAATGCTGTAAATAGAACTTGACTATAATGGAAGTATTTGTCAACTGATTTAGAGTTGTTATGCTTTTTTTTTTTTTTTTTGGTATGTTAGCTTGAATATCAAATCAATGATTTGCTTTAATGGCCATCTACACGTGATTTTCATATGTATCGACTTATGAGATTTGGTTTTCATAATTATCAACCAAAGAGTTGTTGGTTTCCTGCTTGACCAAATGAGGAGATTTTATTGACAACTCCATTAAGATACTAACAAAAATCTCATCTCCATTTAAATGTGATGTAAATATTAATTAACCATCAAGTATCACTATTATTATATATGTGTTTGTAGATATATACATATATCTACAAACACATATAATGAGAATGGATTTCTAACTATCTGTCATGATCATCTTCTATATATAAGTTAAGTACGTACCATTATCGACCGCGTAGCTGCGACGAAAGTGCCTTTGTCGCTTAAGTTGATCACTTGTTTGAATTAATCTCATTGTGTTATGTTCAGTAAGTTGATTAAACCTCTGCTAGTTTGGTGGAAAAATATATAGGGCCAAGATTATAAGCCCGGTATTGCATGATTTATCTTTTAGGCAGTGCATGGGGGAGCTAGATCATATATATATGTAGTGTATATATGATATTTAAATATATATATATATATATATATATATTTAATAGGTTCAAAAGAGACTAGATAGGCTACAACAGAGAGTTTGGATGGAGGATTATCCTCAGGAGATTCTTAAATGTGTAAACTTTGATAAACTGTGTAATTCAGTCTTTGTTTATGAAACTTTTTCTGGGTTTTACTGTTACTATCCACATAATTTATGGTATTTGCACCACAGACTGATCTGAATCTGGTTCTGCATGCATTCAATTTCCAAGTTGGCATATATATATTTGTCGGCTACTTGATATTTTCCTGGCTAGTTTGAAGATGACTTTTTCTGCAACTTGGATGAGACTGATATCTGCAAGGTTGTATCATGTTTCCATATATACGAGTACTGTGTACTTAATGGACGTTGCTACGTCTACAGGGCCTTTCCACCGAAATCCTCTATTGATAAGTTAAAACTTTTTTTTTCTTTCACTATTTGTTTTAAAACTATAATTTAGACATTTTTAAAAAAAATAAAAAAAATCACATATTCATTTAAAAACTCTTACTTAATCAATAAGTAAAAATAAATAAAAAAAAATAACTCTTACTTACAGTAGAAATCCTTTGTAAAACTAGTGTTTTCCTTTACACAAAATATAATTGGTGCAAGATTTTATAATAAATTCTGTTAAGAAATGATATTTGTAGTTATTGAGTATATAAGTATCGCGTAATTTTTTTTAAAAAAGTGAGTAAATACAAAACTCATATAAAAAATTAATTTTTTTTATAATAAATCTTATTCTTTTTCAAAATAATTATGTAGTGCTTACGGATTACATACTGTTGCATTACTCTTTTTTTTCTCTCTCACAGTTGCTTCCACACGGGCAAAGTTGTCAACTTAAAGAGAAGCAAATGGGTAGAAGTGTACCATTAATTAGCTGAAGTAAAAAGCACTGCTTCTAAAAGCAGTTCTGGATCACTTCCACAATTTCTTGCAGTACAAGACAGACCATTTTATATTAGACAATTGCTACCTACAATTAACAAACACATTTTAGTTCAAAGTACCACACTAATGCTTTTGCATTTTAAAACATTTCCAGCCCATTGCAACCTGCCCCACACCTCCTGTTACTGCTAACTGCTACCCCTTTGTAACGAATTAAACAAAAGGTTTACATCACATGACTCCATATATGATATATCAATTAGGTAGGATAGCTTGTAATTGTGGTTTGACATGTACTAGTTCTTGATTTCAAATCTGAATATAGATTCACTTTAAACTATTGGTATTGGTCATTTCAAGATTCATTGAATTCCCTAATTATAAGGTTTAGGTTTAAGCTATGCTCTCAATCCGGTTTGAGAGAGCGTCTATGACTTCTCATCGTTTAGACCTCACCCATCAAGTTTCTAGTACTAGATAGGGGTGCTATTATGGTCACATCCAGATACGAAAGTCATCTCCTGTTTTCTCGTTTTACCTTTTTTGGCCTAGGAAAAAAAAAAAAAAACTCTTAAACTTCATTATAAAAAGTAATAATATCTCATTTTCAAGTATCGTGCGATCTTATTCATCACCTTTCCGTAAACAATTCCAACCAATACTAAACCTCCCCATTCAAAGATCTCTCACCAAGTTGCATAAAAGAAAGAATACTTTCCACATAATTGTGTCTTCTTCCATTTAATAATCATTGATGTCATCTACTGTGCTTGGTAATCCGCTCAGTTTTCTGCTCATATTTGATTAGTTTTTTGCTTCTCGTTTTTCCCAAATGTGTTGCTCATCTTGGATGAAATGAACTAGCCTCATGTAGGCCTCTTTGTGTGTATATATACTGCTCTATTTTCAGTTGTAGTATTTAGTAAATGATATGACTTTCTATTGGGATACAACTCTGCTTTTTTGTATATGGACTGTGTTGGTATACTGTCTTGCTCATCATGGCATAATAGTACCATGAGGCTATTTTTTTTGTGTGTATCCCCATCACTATATTACTGATGTTGTACTACTTATAAGTGATCCTTACCATTTGGTTCAAACTGATAAGAGCAGAATTGTCTAAGTTATGGGTAGAAAGTGATTAATTATGTGTTTTTTCAAGATTAAACACAATGCTAGTTTGGGATAGGCCTGATAGCGATAATTGAGAGCAGATCCTTGCTGGAAAAACACTAGTAGTAAATAGAGTTATACTTCACCTGATTCCAATGCAATTAATCTGGAACTGATTAATATATGCAAATACACTGGCACGACGAAAAGTGAATAGATATCCTCTTCAATATCAGAAACCATGATCTCCATGCCAAAAATCAGTGAGATGGTGTTGCCCTATAAGGCTGGAAACTACTTTTAGCCCCTTGTGTTCTTCTTTGTCATTTTCAAAGTCCAGCTTCAACATTCCACACAGCATTACAATCGATTGTTTTTATCATAGTTCTAGATATTGCATACAACAAACACCATGACTACATATTACATTCTTGAGTCATAAGTGTTAACTAAGGGAATAGTCTCAATGTTTCAGTTTTAATTCCAACTTTTAAAACTGAAAGATCCATGAATAATGTATGACGCTTATTATTTAAAAACTGTGATGAGTTTTATCCACTTTAAATTCCAAGCATATCATATTCTTTTTTAAAATAATGTACAGATTTGTGACCCCCTTAAACTATATATTAAACCTCCCTTCTTCAAATATCCATGAAAATATTCAAAATGTGACACTACTACCATGAATCAAACCGGTGGTTATTCTTATTAGCCTATCATAAAGTTTGCAAGTCATCATGTAATTTCTTGTGCACTTAAAATCCGATTCTTCATATATATGATACTGTTTGTGTCCAAACACCTACCATGGCCTGAAATGAACAGTATAACAAAATAGTACCCTTGTTATGAATACAACACATATCTTGTTCTATGCTTTTGTTGTCGACTTGATATTGTGTCTACCTCTTTTTTGTAATAATTTACCTTTCAAGTGTATTATAATTAATAATACACTTGGAAGATTTCTCTTATTATGTTTATTATGGATAATGTTTATTATCACCTCCAACCCATGATACTACTTCTTATTTTAAACATAAGTTTAAATTTTTTTAGATTAACATGTATATCATTGTGTGTGTTCAACTAGCAATTTCCCCCTACTTGTATCATGCTCCACATGCTAGTTTGTTCTAGAACCTACCGCTTTTATTATTATGACTTTATATCAAAACTACTCATGCCTTCTTCTTTTTATTAGATGGACAAAAGTTGGATGAGTGAAGGTGATAGACTTCTATCACCTGTTTACGCTGAAGGGGTTAAAAATTTCTTAACAATGGCAAGAACCCATTCCATGGGAAGTGATCGCATTCGGTGTCCGTGCCGTATATGCTGTAATAATCTCTTCTTGCTTATATTTTAGGTGGAGTCTCACTTGTTCATAAAAGGGATAGATCCAAACTACACCCAGTGGATATTTCATGGGGAGGAGGAAACTCTCCCCATCATTGACGATGATGATGATCCCGAAGTTGAAAGTGGAGACGGCTACATTGATGACATGGACCGTATGTTTGATGACATACGAGCAGCCACATGCGGAGATGCTCCTGATGACAACACTACATCACCAACTCACTCAGCAATACCACAGTCCTCCCCAACCCCAACTTTTGACCAACTATTAGAGGATGCCCGACGTCCTCTTTTTGATGGCTGCACAAAATTCTCAAAGCTCTCTTTCGTTGTGAAGTTGTTACACATTAAAACACTTGGTGGGTGGTCAATCAAGTCTTTTGATATGCTCCTAAGCCTTTTGTGGTCAGCCTTTCCTAATGTTGAATTGCCACAATCATATGAGGAGGCCAGGACTTTAGAGCGAGGTTTGGGATTCACGTACCACAAAATTCATGCATGCCCTAATGACTGCATCTTATTTTGGAAGGAAAATGCTAATCTTAATGAGTGCCCTATCTGTAAGGCTTCACGATGGATGCCAAATACACACGGGTCACGAGTGATCCCTCAAAAAGTGCTTAGGCATTTTCCTTTGAAGCCAAGATTGCAGCGTCTCTTTGTGTCAAGCAAGATAGCAGGTGACATGAGATGGCATAAGGAGCAACGGGTCACCGATGACACTAGTATGAGACATCTTGCTGACTCAGAGTCCTGGAAGACATTTGATCAAGCTCACCCCAGATTTGCTAGGGATGCTCGCAATGTTAGGCTCAGTTTGGCAAGCGACGGATTTAATCCATTCAACAGTCTAGCTAAACCTTATAGCATTTGGCCAGTGATTCTTGTCCCGTATAACTTACCGCTGTGGTTATGCATGAAAGACATGTTGTTCATGACATCCCTCATTATCCCTAGTCCAAAATCACCAGGAAATGATATTGATGTTTATTTGCAACCGTTAATTGATGAGTTACTTGAACTCCGGGAGCATCGGGTACCTACATATGATGCATCTACTAAGGAAATGTTCATGTTACATCCTGCCTTATTGTGGACAATCAATGACTTTCCCGCCTATGGAAATCTATCTGGGTGGTCAACAAAAGGGAAGATGGCATGTCCGTTTTGTAATGCACAAACAGATTCCAATTGGTTGAAGTATGGTAGGAAACATTGTTACATGGGACATCGACGTCTCTTACCGAGAGATCACATTTGGCGAACGAGAAAAGGGTTGTTTAACGGTAAAGAAGATCTTCGCATGCCCCCAACAATGGTTGAAGGAGCGGATCTTTTAACTCAATTACAAATGCTTGGAGATATTCAATTTGGAAAATCTTGTAGGAAGAGGAAACACACTGTAGAGGAGTTGAACTGGACTAAGAAAAGCATCTTCTTCAAACTACCTTATTGGTCAACTTTGCGGCTTAGACATAATCTAGATGTTATGCATATTGAGAAGAATATTTCCGAGAACATTTTGGGCACTCTTATGAACATTCCTGGCAAGACAAAAGATAACACTAATTCACGGCGTGATCTAGAGATCTTGGGCTTTAGAAAGGAATTACATTTGAAACGTGAAGGTGAGCGTGTTACAATGCCACATGCAGCATACACATTACATGGAGATGAAAGGAATAAATTCTGTGCGTGGCTTGCTGAGGTTAAATATCCAGATGGGTTCGCTGCCAATATCACTCATTGTGTATCTGTACGGGATTCCAAAATCTCTGGGCTCAAAAGCCATGACCATCATGTTTTGTTGCAAACACTACTTCCTATTGCTGTGGGGGGGGGGGTTCTTAAAGAGGGATATTGCGTTGGCTTTGACTGAACTTAGTAGTTTCTTCAAAGAGTTGTGTGCACAAACACTAGATGTGAATCGTCTATCAAAGCTTCAACTTGATATCGTCACCATTTTATGCAAATTGGAGATGATATTCCCTCCATCTTTTTTCAATGTTATGGTCCACCTAGCTGTACACTTACCCCGTGAGGCCATTCTCGGAGGTCCAGTTCAATATCGGTGGATGTACCCGTTTGACAGGTTTCTCGGAAAATTCAAGCGGTATGTTAAGAATAAAGCCCATCCAAAAGGATCAATAGCGGAAGCCTGGGTTCACATCGAGTGTTTGACATTTTGCTCCATCTATCTCCAAGATGTGGAGACGAAGTTTAATCGACCAGATCGCAACATTGATGGTGTTGAAGAGGAGAGTATAGATGGGTTCAAAATTTTCAACCAGAAACTTCGTCCCTTGGGTATAGCTAATAATGTGCAATTAGAAGATAAACTCCATGCTGCAGCCATTTGGTACGTGCTAAACAACTGTATTGAGATCGGACCCTATTTAGAGTAAGCAATAATTACTTCCTTTCATGCTATCTCAAAACAACCTACTACCATTTGTCATTTAATTTACGTCACTGACTAAATCTGTTTCCCCATTTGTGTTCTACAAATGCAGGGAACACAATGACAAATGCAAGGTGTTAAACCCGAATTCTATAGAGCGCACGCAACAAACTGAGTTTCCCATTTGGTTCAAGCAACGTGTAAGTTAAGAATTCTATTTAGACACTAATTCACGTGTTATACCCGACGCTGGTGGTCGATGTCATTGAAACTATACACGTTCACTCATTACCCCAATTGAATGTAGGTTCTGGACCAGCGTAGCAACAATCCACTTGATGTGTCCCCAGATTTGTATGCGTTAGCTTGTGGACCTGATTAGTGGATTGCATCATATGTTGCTTGTATTATAAATGGTAAACGGTTCCATACGAAGTCTCGTGAACTTCGCCGACGTTCACAAAATTCTGGGGTGTTGGTAACTGGTGACCAAGATACTGATAATGTAGACTTTTATGGTATTATCAATGATGTTGTGGAGTTACACTACATGGGGGGTCGTAGAGTGTACTTGTTCAGTTGTGATTGGTTTGATGTTGGTGCCAAAAAACGGGGGGTACGAGTGGACGATCATTTAACTAGTCTCAATATGAATAGGACTTGGAATAAAGACGAACCATATGTGTTGGCTTGCCAGGCTTCCCAGTGTTTTTACATTAGGGATCTAAGGGAGAAAGGGAATTGGTATGTTGTGCAGAAGTACAATAATAGGAATGTGTATGATATTCCACCAGTGCAGAGGGTTTTAGAAAGCATTGATGGCGAATTGAGTGACGATGATGCCTATCAAGAGAATGAGTCCCCATATGACTATCCACTTTTGCATTGTGATGCATGTCCAGTGTCAACTCCACTTAGTAGGACTGATATAGAACCTTCCCTTATTGAGCCACGAGACCAGATGGAGTCGGGTGGTAATAGCAGAATTTTGGGAGATTTTATTGATGATGCTATGGCTCCATCTGGTTCTGGAGATGCTTATGGTGATTGGGAATATTCAGATGATGATGACCCATCCACCAAGGAAGAGTCTGACTCAGAATAACCAACTGACAACATAATGATATTAGGTGAATTCTCATATCTTACCAAAAGATACACAGTATTTCGATACTCGACAATTCTTATTAGTTTAATGCATTATGCAAATTGGAGTGTGCACTTATATTTGTAAACTACTTTCATGGTGTTAGAGATGAGAGACTAATTTAATTATGATCTCAAGTCGGGTGAAGAAGGGTTCACATATGCGCATAGTGTTCTAAAAGAATCCGTTGCAATCCCATCTCAAGGAATTCACACTCGAGGAGCATGAACAGCTCAGGTTGATATTCAAACACTTTTTTCGCTTTATATTGATTTTTGTAAATTATGATCCTAATACAAATGATATCTCCTTATCAATGCAGGCGCGCCAGTGGGATATAATGGCCGAGGTCGGCCCAGAGGCCGAGGATTCCGTGGTAGAAGAATGGCACCTTACTCATGCCGAGCCCGCCGGCCACGAGGTGCTCGAATTAGTTCATATCATAGTCCTGATAATGTCGATGAGGCCAGCTCGGATGACTCTACCCAACCCCCAAGCCATCCATGGGAGCCACCATGTGCGACCACAACACTGGAGGCAGAGCCTAACAGAGTCACCTCACCCAGTATAAGGCCGGAGACAAATAGAGTTCAGAGCGGTATAGTTAACATGTTTATGATTTTTTTGATGAGTTCTCAATATACATATCATGCAGTTCTATATATTTGTAAATTCCAATTCACCCTGACTGCATATTAACACTATTATATGATACAGGTGTGGATGCCCCAACAGAGCCTAACAGAGTGAGCGCACCCAATATAGAGGCAGAGCCTGCAAGAGTTGAAATTGGTACAGTCCACATATGCTGGCTGTTTTTTTATGTATATTCTTAACCATTTACAAAAAATGGTGTTACAATATATTTGTAAATTCCATCAGAACTTGTATGACATTATTGTTATTATGCTATACAGGTGTGGACGTGGTCACGGAGCCAGCTCAAGTGACCTCACATGATATAGAGGCAGAGCCTGCAGGAGTTCAGATCGGTAATGCTCACATAACCAATTTTATTAACTGTAATGACATATTTTATCCTGCTCCACATGCTCAGTTTTATACCACATCAGATAATGTAACCATATACATTTGATGTTATTTATGAACTTACAGGTGAGGACATTCCCATGGAGCCTGTACCAAACCAGGCTCAGAGGAGACGTGGACGTGGCCCAGCTAAGTGCACTGAATTTGAAAAATTGAGGAAGCATGGAAAGGTGCTGTTGAAGATAAATAATGGAGAAACAGCACCATGTTGCTCAAATGCCAACATGTTTACAACACGATTAACATGGATAGTCAAACATCATTGTGACATGAGTTATGCAAGGTGGAGCGATGTACCCCAAGCACATAAGGATGAGTTAATCGATCGTGTTCGGGTAAGACTTTTCCACTTTAATGATGGTAGGTTTCAAGTGGTCGTAGTATAATTGATTAAACCAAATACATTTGATTATATATGCAGGGGGATTTTGAACTTGATTGGGAATTGGAGAACCATCGATTGACTGTAACGAAACAACTTCGGAAGCGATTTAATGCTTTCCACCATGAATTGCATAGGATATATTTATCATATGCCAGCCATGACGAAGCATTGGCTAACGGCACAGTTTTGGTCAACCCCCTTGTTTGGGTGAAGCTATGTGGTAGATGGGGTAGCGAGGCCTTCAAGGTATGCATCAAGGGTGGTCAATACAAACTTATTATTCAGTTAGTTAATGTAAAACGACATTGATTGGATGTTACTCAACATATGTGTGAAAATTGTTTTAATTTAATGGTTATTTCATGGCAGAAATTATCAACTAAAAATCGGGAGAGTAGGAAGAGGCTGGTTATTAACCATACAGCAGGTTGCAAATCCTTTGTGCGGATTCTTGAAGAGAAGGTACTAGGTTTAGGCTATTACACTTGCTTTCTTTCTATTCTGTAGTAAATTATTTTCATATAGGGACAAAGCATCTTGTGTTTATTGAAACGTATAGCATTTATTTGTTATTCTTTAAAATACCGGGATTCAGCTACCAATCCCGGTGTGGAAATATGTCGATGACTCTTTCCTGACTGTGTGTTATACCATGCCACATTCCACACACATTTGGTAGAGGGCTGAATCGGCGAATATGGTAGACTTCTTCAAGGAAACCCACTGGTCAAAGAAGAAAAATAACTTTTTAACACCAGCCACCGAAGACAAATATGTGAGTAAATTCATAGAATTTCTGAATTTGCCTAACATAATTGCTTTTTATTATTGTTTCTTGATTGTGCAAAAAAATTGCTAACTTAACTACACATCATTGTAGTTAATGGATTTATAATGTTGTATTTCAGAAGGACATGGTTTCGAAGTTGGATACTCTAGAACCAGAGCAATGAACTGACGAAAGGATAGCGGGTGTCTTCAGAGAAGTACTTGGTCATAGACCAGGCTATGCAAGAGGATTGGGAGAGATGATAATCCCAGAGTCTACGAGACAACGCACATTGGCACGAGAGAAAGAGTACCTAGATTTGATTGAGAAACATAAGAAGGAGGCTAAATCATCCAAGAGTGAGATGGAGGCAATGAAGGCAAACATGCAGCTTCTGTTGGAGAGACAAGCAGAAACTGACCGCTTATTGAGGGCTTTCTTCGCTGCTAACCCGACCCCGCTCAGTGAGTCTTAGCAAGAGACTCAATGAGTGGGGACATGTGAGAAGACAAGGGAAGGTTTTTTGTGGCTTTTTGGGTGCATTTTTTGTTGTGCCGATGGTGTTATATATTGGCAAGATATATATATCCAATGGAAGGATATAAGTATATGTTTTGTGGGAGCAAGCTGGGTTGGGTAAAACTATTTTTTGTGCCATGTGAGATATCCTTAAATTTTCATATGCTCAGTTTGGGCAACCAACAATCCATGAGATTATGCAATGTCGTAATATGATAAAGGTAAACCTCTAAGCCACCATTATCTTTATAAATTTAAACATATTGTAGTTGCTAGCTAATAAGTCACTTACTACTCATTGAAGACTTTAAAAACTAATGGTAATATTTCTGTTGGGCTTGACAAACTCATGTACAGGATATGCATTTGACCAACCATGGAAAGGTCTGAATGGGACGGGGAATTTATTGCAATGCCATTGTACTATGATTGGCATGCTTGGAAAAGTAGATTGGTAAGGTGTGGGCCTGTGTGATGAGTGCCAAAATAGAGGATGCCTGAACTGCAAACTACATCAAACCACTCATGAATTTCAGGTGATGTCTTCATTCCCCGTCTTTTCTTACACCCACTGATTATGCATCCAACATGTGCACAGATTTGGATGACTTATATTTTAATTGACTGACCTTAGCTTTTAGGTGGCAGTGATTATAATTGTGTGGAAAACACCCATATGATGGATTTTCGATATACGATAATTTCACATATGTCACAAAAATGTATTTCCCTTCAAAGGTTCATGTAGGGTTAGTATTGTGATTTCTGCATTTATGCACCTATCTTAGAATGTTTTTCAGATTTTTGGGGAAAATTATGGAAGCACAATTGAGGAATTGTGTAGAACCTAACTTTTGCTTATAGGACTTATATGCGCAATGGATTTTACCAAAAGATACCTACGTTACAAGAATAAATGAAGGATAAATAAAAAAAACACCATGATAACATCATTAGTAACAGGCCACATCATTTGAGTTTAAAATGTTAAACCACATGTTGCAACATGTAATGGAAAGGAAAGGAAAAGTTTCATTTCTCAAACATCTACACTTGTTATTAGCCTCATGTATTGGTCTATGGTATGTTATGAATATACTAGAAAAGATTGCTGATCTAGCCCAAATAATCATTGATCTCAATCCGATTCTTGTAGATGTCGATTATCGGGGCTGAACTTGGTGTTTTCTCACAGTTCAGGTCATTGGGGAATTTATTGGGGTGGTTATTTACCCACACTTATAATGCTGAAACCAAAGGAAGTTGTGCATATCAAATGGGGTGTTTTTATGGAATTTCTTCTCCGCATTTGTTACTAATTATGGTGTTTGATAGGATAAACACAACTAGATATTGTTGATAATTGGCATTTTCATAGTTGACATGATGGACATGATATAGTATTCTAGATATAGTTGACATGAATTGCTTTGATCTCAAATCAGCAATTCATCCAGAGAGAAAGAAATGAGAGCTGGACAATTTTTTTTAAATGAACTAGAAATTCTGCAACGTTTTGAACCAACACTACAAGAGCAGCAGAAGGCCTTAAAGAATATTCTTTCTGTGTTCTCTGTATCACTAGATTGTAGCCCATTAAGTGTTAAGCTTCCAGTATTTTCTTGTTATGACCACTTGAAGGAACGTTAAATATAACCATGTGCAAGAAAAAGAAATCAAAAGAGTTGGGATTCAGGAATAAATGGCAAGAAAAGTTAGTTTATCTAACATTTTTACCCTTTTAATTAGGGTAAAAATTCTACCAAAATTTAGGTAGACGTAAAACCTTTTACTTTTACGTAAAAATTATACGTAAAATTTTTAGGTAGACATAAAATTTTTACCTGCCAAATTTTAGGTAGACGTAAAAATTTTTACCCTTTTAGTTTATCAAAGACGTAAAACCTACCAAAATTCTACAAAAGACATACAAGAGAATGAGGATACCAAAATTAGGCCCATGCAGCCAGTGATTAGATAATCTTCACGTTTGGTGTAGTTGAAATTGTTGATCTCTAGTATACAAGCTGCTGAGAAGACTCAATTACTTGTTAAATGACCTGTATGCAGCAGCTTAAAAGCCTCAATGTCCTGGTCAATCAATCCTCCATCACCTCATGCATTAAATTCTTCCATCTCTAAACTCTATTGTCAGTTCAAGCATAACCCAATCTGTTTGGCCTTTTATTAATGAGTTTGAAATGTGTATATATATAGAGTCTGGATGTTTTTATTTTTGGTCTTAAATGCAAAGTAGAACGCAATGTTATGTTTGATAGATATATATATATATTATATGCAGATAAGTAGATCTATGTGTAACCCATGTAGAATACGTTGGTGTACTGAAGTCAGAAGATCCAGACTTTGTTTCAAGTGGATATTTATCATATGCAGAGGCTGGGAATGCCAAAGAGCTGAAGCATGAAATTAATTTTGTACATTTGCAGCTGGATCTTTGATTGCAACAACTAACATTGAAGGGCTACGTAACCTATGGTGTCTCACATGGGGGGGTCCTGTAGATGTTCCAACGGCTCTCGGGGTAGAAGCTTCATGATCTCCAGTTCCATGGACACCTAAACCTGCTGTATTGGGTTGTATTTATGGAGAGAACTTGAAATTTACACATGTATTTCCTGTTAGCTTGACTCCGAAACATAGTAGTTAAAATTCCCTTCCATTAATGCACCAAGCTAATGTATTGATTACTAAAAGATTGTAACAATGTTGTATTGGATTTCTGAATTTTTATTATATTGAAAATGTTATGGTTGTTAAAAGGAAAATATGCTTCTATCTTGGATTGTGGTCTGAGTTTTTCTTGAATTAGGTACAAAACAGTACGTAACAATTACGTACTGGGTATGTCGAAAAACTACCTCATTCTCGGCGTTGAATGATGCGCTGGGAAAAAAATCTGGCTTGAGAATATTATTTGCAGCGTTTTACATCCCGCTAGGAATAATATGTTGTCTACCCTGTTATTAGATTCTGTAGCGTTACAAACGCTGCTAAAAAAAATATTCTCAACGTTATATTAAAACGCTACTAATAATAAACGAATATTTGCAGCGTTCTAATAGTCATATACAGCGTTTTTTAGCGCTGTTAATAAACTTATTTGTAGCGTAATTTTGAAACGCTATTAATAATGTTCTGATAGTAGCAGCGTTGCTTGATAGCGCTGCAAATAATCCAGTTTATTTGCAGCAAATTTTGTGTTATTTGCAACATTGAAGCTACGCTGCAGAATGTTTTTCTCAGCGTTTTATGGCCATAGGAAGACTGATATTACCGGCGTTTTTTTGATTATTTGCAGCGTGAAAAAACACTGTAAATAGTGTAATATTTGCAGCGTTTTTGGTCTATCGCTAGTTTAATTTATAAGTGAGTATACAAATGCGACTAACATTCGGCATATAAAAAAACGCTGTAAATAATTATTCGCAGCTTACCATTGTTCCCTCGATTTGATTTTTTTAATAATTTCAGTTTGGTTTAGGTTAATGTGATAGAGCTTGTGCTTGTTTATTTCCTCCTTCACTCATTTGTTTCATTGGTCCGATTTGCTTGTTTCCTTGTTTTATTGTTCTGATTTGCTTATTTCCTACTTCACTCCTATACCTACACATGGGTTTTTGGCTTCAAGTCCCCAAACTCCCCCATATGTGTGGAGGGTTCAGGTATATGGATTGTGTGTGATTTTTCTGCATTGACGTTATAGAATTGGCATTGTGATGTAAAAGCATTTCTCCTTTGATGTACACTCATCTGTGTCAAAATTAAAAAGAAAACTTGCAAAACAAGGTACGGTGAGCACACAGGATGCAAAGGGGATTTTGTTTAAAACTTACCAAGTAGTTGTAGATCACATTTTCTAAAGTATGTGATGCAAGAATGACATGATGGGATAAAAATTACTGATGTCTACAAAATACACGTTGAAATATCCCATCTCAATTTTGGTGATCTTTGTTTAGAGAGTTTCTGATCTTGCATGGTTGCAGTGATGTTAAAACTATTCTACCCACCCCTACCAGGAGCATATTACTATTGCTACCTAGCATCTAAATTTGATTAGAGGAGCAGTTACTTTTAACTTAATATGAAGTGGATATATCTGTTAGGCTATGATGTTTCTAATTGCCTATGGATGGATCATATTTATTCAATGTTCCACCAATGCACCAGTGCCTATATAATGTGTATATGTTAGTACATGTGTATCTTGTGGGGATGGCTTCTAATAGGGTGGGTTCCTAGCATCACATGCGTCCAAAAATATTACTGTAAGAGCACTAGTTGACTGGTTTAATGAATGAGCAGTTAATTGAAACGTTCCTAAATTGTGCATTGGACCTAACTATTTGGTGCAATAGTAGAATTTTTATGCCTTTTATGATAAGGATGTTGCGTGTTTTAGACTATGACAACTTTCCAGCTTCGGTAGTAATTTGTTTTTAATTTGTAATTGAGTTTTTCTGGCTATTTTTAGTTGCTGGAAATAAGCATATGGTTGTTGGAAATGAACATTTAGAACAATTTTTCATCGCTATGAGAAATATTATGTCCAGCAACTTTTTCAAACGTTGCAAATTAGAATATCTTTTGTAGTGATATTCCAGCTATTTGCGATTGTAATAAATTGTTGCAAATAATTTTTCCCAATGATTATAGATAGAATTGTGATACGCAGTTCCGATGATTTTGTCCAGTATTTGTGTCGATGTAAATCGTTGCAAACGAGGTGTTATTTTCAGTGATTTTTGGCTTTTGCCAGTTTAGCTTATAAGTGAGTAAACAAATGTAACTAACATTTGGAGTAGTAAAATTCGCTGAGAAAGACTAAATGCAGTGATTTTATGGGTTAGTTGCGGCGATTAATGGCGCTGAGAAAGTCCATTTTTTTTTTGGTAGTGTCTACCCATTAGAATAACTAAATCCATAGAGGTAAAACTAAATCCTCTTATACGAACTTAAGTTAGGAGTGATCAATGAAAATCTAACACTACTTTACCGCATACTAGTTGTTTATCGTGGGAATTACTCGGCTAATTCCTACCGATGATTAGGGTTAATATAATTAATTAGACACTCGAAACATTTAAAATTTATAGGTTAATGTTCTAAACCATATTTCAGTTGAAATTTAGGTGGGGTAGTGTTCATAGAGGACCCAACAATTTTAAGGGATTCTAGTTCTATGTAACCCTCCATTGGCAGCTTGTATCTTCCCCACTACTCCATCTTGGTGCATTCAACATGTACAACACTCCCACCAATACATTTTGTAGCATTTCTTCATATCTATAATGCCTATGCAAGAAACTTGTTGGGCCAATCAATCTGCACAACCTGATTGGGTTGAACCCGCTAAAGTTGGGTTGAGTAAATGTTAGTTTTGACAACCATCCAACCCAACCAATGTCAAACAACATTTGGACCCGACTCTAAAAATGTGTTTTAATTAAGCTTGTCTTTCACTTTTGCATCAAACCCTAGCCCCTGACCCTTCTTCCCCTTTCCATTCTTGCTACGTTCCCCTTTTATATCATTTGGTTTTGGTTCTACAGAGCAAGCCTAAGAGTGATACTTATGCCTCTTATACAGAGCACTCAGTTCAATATAGTTGTAGATCTGACATTGTGTCCCCCTCTGGCACTATGAACCAGACTTTCTCATCTAAGATCCTTAAAAAATCCTCTCTGGCACTGGTAGCGATGAAGAATGAAGAGAACAATCGAAGGAAGAAAAAGTGAAGCCCATCTCGAAATTCATTGTAGGATCTCAATGCCATTTATAGCTGTAGTAATAGAAATTGCAATGAAGCTTCTTTCGTGTCCATGGAAGGTCCTAGATGTTATCTCAGGTTCTCTCTCTCTCTCTCTCCTTTTCTGATAAGGTGTCAAAACTACATAATTAAGTTGCTAAAGAGACTAAAATGTTTAACCAAAATGAATTAAGCATGTAATTATGTAGTAGATTATGATACTTGAGTAAATTAATAAATTCTGATATTTTGCACTTGAAAATATTTATAATGCAGCTGTTCCACATAAAATTTAATATCCCAAATTTTACTCATCTCATAATAGGGGTAATATGGGAAATGCACAGCTAGTGCAGCACCCAAAAGATGAAAAGTGTGAACGCACACACGCTGGAGAAAGAAGCTTGCACGAAAGAGGGGCAGGCAGATCGTGGCCTCAACATTGGACAGCAAATGGGCACTTGCTTGAAGCAGGAGCACGATGCAAAGGCATGGACGCGAGATGCAAGTGCACACAGAACCTTACTGTAGAGGAAATCAATGCAAGATGCAGTGGCAATTTCGAATTTCTCATTCGGCATCTTTTTTTTTTCTTGTTTTTTGGCTTTACTTGGTTCAGACAGCGTGGGCTCTGGGGGTCAGTCGGTATTTTATTTTTTTTGGGTTTTCAGCTGGTTTTAAGTTATTTGTTTACATTTTTGTTTTCCAGACCTTTTGGGGGTCAATTGCTATTCGACATTTTATTCTGTGCAACGGCTTCTTCTTCGGTTCCCTTTCTTTTGTTTACTTTTCCCTTGTTTATTTTACTTTAGTTTTCGGTAGAATCACAAATGTTTAGAGAGGAGATCCATTTTGAGATGTTAGGCTAAATTTCTAAGCCTAGGTTTTGGAGAGTAACCTAGATTTGGATTAGAGTTGATTTCTCATACTTCATCCATTGATTTTCTTTTTTATACTCTCTTGCTTTGTGAAACATGTTATATTTGTGAAAATTTGGAGTTCTTCTTGCTGATCTTGATTTGTTGTTGATGTAAAGCACAACTAATGCTTGATTGTGACATAAGACTCCATAGGTTTCGTTCATCTTACATTGACCAAACTTGCTTTGCAACTCAGTAGGAAATTTTGGATAAACTATAAACCAAACTTGAATTGTTTTAACTTCCAGTCATTATCTCTTTGAATGAGTAAACAATTGAGTAAAAAAGAATGTGAGAAATGTTCAATTCTAATTCATGAATGGGGGAAACCTGAATCTTAGGTGTTTGATAAATTGTTTCTTAGAATCCCCTTTTGAAATCCCAAGTATTTTTAGTTTAGATTTTTTCCACTTTCATTTTTCTTGCACTCATTTTTCTAGCATTTATTTCTTTATTTATACTTTTAAATCTTACAAGCATTCAGAAAATTATTTCGTTAAAACATAGAGAAAAGATTGAAAGCATTCTTCATTAATACAATCCACATTAGTACATAAATTCCATTTTCTTGTTTCTTTTCTTAGTTGTGTAAGTAGCCCCTTTCACAAACACGCTCCTCACACAAACACAACTCATTATATGTTTGCTCTTCATGAACATTGTTGTCCCTATGGAAATGACCTTGGAACTCATCCATGTATTATTTTGATAGCTTCTACACTTGGAAGATAGATTTAGAAAGCCATCACTCTCCCTCTCTCAAGTTCTTCTTCTCCTTCTTCAAAGTTGAAAACCCCTTTTCAAGGTACAGAACTCTCTAAAACTCCCAAATCAATCCCAAATTTAAGCCCTCAAAAGAGATACAATGTCAAAATTAGCTATTGAAGAAAACTCAGATCGACCCATGCCAAAATGTGGGCAGAAATTGAAGGATAACCCTCATTGCCTGTATTAGTGACAATCTAGGAAAAAACCTCCTTGTCTGATAGGTCAAATATAAATGATTATTTCTTATATGTTTCACTTTCTTTGACTTCCGATTGGGTTTGCACATTTGTTGAAATCTTCTATACCCTTGTTTGCAGGTTGAGTTCTACTTTAGTGATATCAATCTCCCAAGGGACAATTTTCTCAAGAAGTTTGGCCATCAATGAAATTGATGATGGAAGTATCCTTACTCTTCAATTTATCGATTATGTCTTTAAGAATAATCTCCCCCTTAGTTTGAGTTCGTGTGTTTGCATATAAAATATGTACATACTTATGTCTAGATATCAATAAGTTTTATCTCTCCCTTAGTTCCCAAGCATTTTCGTTGCTTTCGACTTTAAATCATGCACCGTTTGTTTTGGTGGGAACTTGAAAGTCGTGTTCCTTGAAAATATTATCTTGGTGTAAAAAGATGTTTCAAGGTCACTTAAAAAAAAGGCAATGTAAAACAAAACTGACCACATTCTGACTTGACCCGAATGGACTGGGTCAAGTCAGGCTCAGGTTAGGTCGGATCTAAACCTGGCTTGGGTTGGTCGGGTTGCAAGCCTAATATCTATAGCATGGCAAGTAAACTCCTAAAATCAACAAAATATTGAAGTGCTTTAATGGGGCAGCATGAAGAGTAGTGGTGTAAAAATAAACCAAAAAACTGGAAAATCGGCTCGGACCGGTTTGGTTTTTGACCGATTCGGTCCGGAATCGGTTCTTTCATTTTTAAAACAGGTCAAATTGGTTCTGAAATCGGTTTTACGTTTCCAACACTAGACCAGACCGGTTCACGTATTATATGTCTTTTATTAATTTTTAATATTATATAAACTATATTTATATATAATTGATTGAGCTGAAATATTGCACATTTTAACTATTTAAAACCAATGTATTTTAAATTCATCATGACATTATTATTGGTTTTAAATAGAAAAATGGTTAAAATGAATAAATCAAAGTTGTGATTTTAATTGATTAAAAGCATGAATTTATGCTTGAATTCTACCAACTATTGATTACTGTGCATTCTGATCTTTTCCTCTAGAATTGAGAAACAAAATAAACTGAACTAGATCGATATTGGAATGGCTTCACATGTCTTCATTTTCGTGATCACAGTTCATTGGACACATATTTTTGCTCTTTGTGCATGAGTTATGAGTTCACATACTTCAAATATATGTCTATTTTGTTTATCTTGCATGTTTGGTTATGTCTTTCTCTTCTATTAATTCTCTACTTTTCATTTCCATTTGTTCATGCAATGCCTATTCCAGACCTTTGTTCTACAACAAAAAAAGGTGATTTAATGAAGATATCATGGATCCAAGCATATATGGTGATGAATATAGGCTTAGAGCTTCAAGAGACCAAGTTTAATCAAATCCAACAAGAAGTTTTTGTGTCCACCGAAACTATATGAAGAAGAAGGCAGCTGCTGTCCACCAATTGGTCTCCACCGAAATGAGGAACATGTGATGAATTGGTGCAATAAAAAGAGCTGTTGTAACCAACCGAAATGAAGGAAGAAAAATTCAGCTTTGTTCACCGAAATGAGAAGAAAAAAATAGAGAAACATGTGCTGATTTTTCTGGGGTTGAAAGCTGGAATAATTTAATTGGATAGGATTTGTTTTGGTTGATTGTAAAGGGAAGAAGTCGACTGCTTGAGTTTGCAATCAAAGGAAGAAGTCGTGCTTGAGTTTGCAATCAAAGGAAGGAGCCGTGTGGGTGAGTAAAGGAACATGTGCTGGAATGAATTGTGAGGTTATTTGGACTGGTCAAAGCAGTAGGTGAATGAAGGAACATGTGCTGAAATTGAATAACAAATTGAAGAAACAAATTGAGGAAGTCGGCAATGAAGAAACCGAACAAGGAGTTAGGCAAGAGTTAGGCAAGAGTTGAATAAGAAGTTAGGCATGTTGGACTTTGTTGTTTGGTTTGAATTACTAAACCAATTGAATAAAATAATTGAAGAGGAAAACAATGGAAGACACGGCAAAAGAAAGAGGAATGCAATGCAAGACACAAAATGAAGAAAGAGGAATGCAAGGCCGAAAATGAGTGTGAAAGCAAGATTGAAGATTTGGTTGTTGGGTGTGAATGCAAAACCAATTGAATGAGAGATGAAGTAGCCAAGATGTTTGGCTATAAAATGAGGTGCACACCGAAGCTTAAAGGGAGAACATTTTAGAGTACAATTGAGGACAACTCAATCTTAGAAAAACACTTGTCAACACACAATTTTCTGCTATTTACTTGAAAGAATTAGCTCCCTTTTGTTTTAAGAAATTTTGTTTCTCCTTTTAAGTTTCAAAGCTTTGTTGTTTTAGCATTTTTTTTAGTGTATTAATATTTGTTCTAGAATTGTATTTCATTGAGTGTAATACCTTAATTTCCATTAAGTTACTATTTTGTTTCATTTCTAGTTTGTTTCATTTCTAGTTTGTTTTATTTCTAGTTTGTTTCATTACTAGTTTGTTTCATTTTAGTTTGTTTCATTACTAGTTTGTTTCATACAATAAAAGGAATTGTTTTAGAAGTTCTAAATTAATTGTGTTACCTTAATTTATTGCAAGAAAGATTTGATTTTAAGCTTTTGTTTTTGTTTTTGATTTTTCTGAATATCATACGTAAAGAGCAGAGGAATTGTTCTAGAGTTTTTATACGTAAGAAATTGTTCCTTTTCGTTTCGAATTTCAATCGAATCGTGAAAGGTTTTCGTTTAGATTTTTCGTTCCCTATTTTATTTAACTTCAGTTTAAAGTTTATAGAATACTTTTAAGTTTCTGTTTACTTATTTCGTGTTATTTATTTTTCTTACTTCTTTAAGTTTTCATTTAATAGTAATTACAACTATTGTATGTTATTTTGAGAATTCGTAATTTAATTACAAAGATGAATTCTAGAATCTTAGTTTTGGGCATTTTAAATTTTCCGTTCATGTTTTGTCAATTACTTTCTAATTTAGTTTAATGCTTAATTTAGTTTTATTAATTTCTGAGTTTAATTTATAAGTCCTTTACATTCTAATCCAATAAACAAAAAATTCAAAAGACATGAATCTAGTCCATGACTAGTACCCTTTTTCATCCATTGCATATACCATCATATTATTTTCTCTTTGTGAAGTTTTTCACATTTTTTCAACAAGTTTAATTTTAAGCAACTTTTCCCTGAGGAGACGATCTAGGAATTTATTCCTAATTATTACACGACATCCTCCTGCACTTGGGATAGCATTAGTGCTACTCATTTTTAAGTGAGTCAATAATATATATAGTTATATAAGAAATAATATATTATAATTTATAACACAAAATTTTAATCTTAAATATAAATATTTATTTGATAATATGTTTAAAATATAAAATATATATATATATTAAATTCATTTTTTGCCAAATA
Organism: Carya illinoinensis; assembly: GCF_018687715.1. Lineage (NCBI taxonomy): Eukaryota > Viridiplantae > Streptophyta > Magnoliopsida > Fagales > Juglandaceae > Carya > Carya illinoinensis. The sequence continues at coordinate 15,258,628 of NC_056765.1, forward strand.
AATTTTCAATATAGTTCTTCAGCTTTGAATGTGGAGGGGGAGTTTCTCTCAAGTGTTCTTGGAAGGAAGCTCTATTTTAGCTCTATTTCTCCACACAAGGGTAGAATAAAAATGTTCCTTTTATATCTGAAACATTGGCTCAAGCGAGGTGTAGAGCATGAGTTGAGCACAGGTTGTAATTCAAAAACCGCTTGAGTGCCACGTTGAGTGAGGCTTGAGCGAACTCTCTGTTGGAGTTTCACTCAAGCTCTGCGTCGAATGTCTGTCGAGTGAACTCTCTGTTTGAGTTTCGCTCGAGTGCTATGTCGAGAGCAATTTGAGCGAACTCTTTATATGAGTTTTACTCGAGCCATGGTGAGCATACTTCAACCCATTTCATGTCACCTCACTTCATCACTTGTTATAACACATTTTTACAAAATTTTTACAAGAATATGCCAACCAACTCATTTTTACCTTAACACAACTGAAGAGTTATTGATCTTTCTTTGTCCAGGTAATGAACTTTGTATTTGGAAAGTGGAATCAGGTGGGAAAGTGGAATCAAGTGGGCATGACTTGGAGCTATCAACGGTGTGCAAAAGGTCATAGTACGGGAAGAAACCAGGATAGCCATAAAAAGATAGTTGGTGCTGCCTAATTTGATAGAAACCAAATGAGAAATGTTAGGAAAAAAGAGTAGAGTAGAAATAGAGGAATGAAAGTGGCAGTTGCTGCTGGAGGTCGAGTCAGCCATTGTAAGGGAATTTTGAGTAGTTAAGCCCGTGTGGTTGTTCATAAAGATAGTTGAATATAAAATGTTCGACACAATGTCTCACAAAGCGTGAGAGCATTTTAGAGAGCCATTTCATATATATAGTCAATGTACAAAGGTGTAAGAAAAGACTAAGCGTTGTACAGATGAAGAATAATCGAGAATTAGAAAGGAAATTAGGTCTCTGTTTCCATATTAGTATTGTAGCCGTTGAGAGTTGTTTCCTTGTATAGCTTTGTGTCCGTTGGGGTGATCTGTTGTCTTTGGTCTTGGTAAGATTGAGGTTGAGTTGCCTTAGTTTCCATGTTTGGCTTTGTAGCCATTGGTGTAAAGGCTTGATTATCGTCAATAGTCCCCGCAAACTGAGCCGAAGTATAAGGCCAAGTTTGGTCCGTCAAGATTGAAGTGCAGGACATCCAAGAGGCTTGGTGAAAATATCAGCAAGTTGTGAAGATGCTGGAATGTGTCGAGTATGGAGGAGACCTAAAGCAACACGATCGCGTATGAAATGATAATCGATTTCAATATGTTTGCTGCATGCATGGAAAACAGGATTGGCCGTCATGTGTAATGCACTAAGGTTGTCACAAAAAGAATTGGTGCTGAAGGGAGAGTAACACCAAGATCTCTTAGAAGAAAGGAAATCCAAGTGAGTTCTGCAGTGGTTCTGGCCATTGCACGATATTCTACTTCAGAACTTGATCAAGATACCGTATTTTGTTTCTCGGCAGACCAGGAAATGCAGTTAAAATGCAATAGCCTGTAGTAGTGCGACGAGTAAGAGGACAACCTGCCCAATCTGCATCGAAAAAGGCACAAAAGTTTAATGTAGAATGTGAACTAAAATGAAGACTGGTATCAAGAGTACCATGCAAATAACGAAGGATAAGCTTTACCATTTTGTAATGAGCCATACTGGGAGAGTGCAAAAATTGAGATACAAAATTAACACTAAATGCCAAATTAGGGCGAGTAAGAGTGAGATATTGAAGGACTCCAACAATGCTACGATAGTGAGCCGGATCAGGAAAAGGAACATCACTTGTGAGTCCTTTGGTTTTTGGCATCATAGGTGTACCCATAGGTTTATAATCTTTCATTTGAGCACGATCCAAAATTTCAAGGGCATACTTAACTTGAGATAGTGTAAGGCCATCTGAATTGCGAGTTACTTGAACTTCCAAAAAATAATGCAAAGGACCAAGATCTTTCATTGCAAATTGTTGCCGAAGAACATGAATAAAAGTAGTAAGGTGTGTGGGGTCGGAACCCGTGAGAATTATATCATCGACATAAAAGAGTAAGTAAATTGTGCTTAGAGAGGAAATGTAAATAAAAAGAGATGGGTCAACGGAACTACAAGTAAAACCATAAGCAATTAAAAAATTACTAAATTTATCAAACCAAGCATGAGGTGCTTGTTTTAACCCATATAAAGCTTTATTTAATTTGCACACATGAGAGTCAAGAGTCGGATGCATAAAACCTGGAGGTTGTTCCATAAACACGTCTTCTTGGAGATCATCATGGAGAAAGGCATTCTTGACATCGAGCTGACGAATATCCCAATTATGAACAAGAGCAAGGCTGAGGACAATCCATATAGTGCATGGTTTGATGACAGGAGAGAAGGTCTCAATGTAATTAATGCCATCAATTTGGTGGAAGCCCTTGGCTACAAGCCAAGCTTTAAGACGATCTAAGGAATCATCCGCCTTGAGTTTTGTTTTGAAGATCCACTTGCATCCAATAACATCTATGTGTGGTTGGTGAGGGACAAGAGTCCAAGTGTTGTTCGCATGAAGTGCCTGAATTTCCTCCTTCATGGCGTTGGTCCAACCAGGATGGTTAAGAGTGGAACAGACAGTCTTGGGTTCCTTGGGAATTTGAATTAGGGAGTGATAGTGGGCATACCTGGGATTAGGTTTGCAGATCCCAAATTGAGATTGGGTTACCATGGGGTGAGGAGGAGGGGGGGAGTTAGGTGGATGAGTAGGGGAGGGTGGAGGGCTTGGTGTAGGAATGGGAGGCGCCTCGGGTATAAGGGGCAAGGGTGGAATAGGGATTGGATCAATCTCGTGTGATGTGGGGATAGGTGGTGATAGTGGTACCTGCATAGGGGAAGCACTAGAACCATCCATAGGATTAGATGAAAAATTGTCAGTAGAACGCCAATCAATAAAGATAGATAAAATTTGATCGTCAGGAGAGGGAAGATGAAGATTTCCAGGTTGTTTGTAAGGAAAAGATGACTCATAAAAAACAACATGTTGTGAAATGAATGTACGGCGAGAGATAGGATGACAACATTTATAACCTTGATGTTTGTCACTATAGCCCATAAAAATACAAGGAAGAGTTTTGGGTTCAAACTTGTTTTGTTTAGCATCCCAAGTATAGGGATAGCATTTTGAGCCAGAAATTCAAAGAGAGGTATAGTCAGGTTGATGGCCATAGAGTAGAAAAAACGGAGATTGCAATTCCAAAGTAGTAGAGGGAAGACGATTTATTGAAAAAACAGCAGTTGAAAATGCTTTGACCCAAAAACGTTTGGGAGCTCTACTTTGAAAAAGTAAGGTCATACCTAGTTCATGAATGGTACGATGTTGTCGTTCAACTAAACCATTTTGTTCAGAGGTGTGAGGGCATGAATATTGATGGATAATGCCTTGGTTTTGAAGATGCATATTTAGTTGATGGTTAGTGAATTCACCACTGCCATCGGTTTGAAAAACTTTAATTTTTTTGTTAAATTGTCGTTCAATTAATTTTTTAAATAAGAGAAATGCATTAAAAAAAATAAAAGTTTTTGCGTAAAGGAATAAACCACATATACTTAGTGAAAGCATCAACAAAACATGCATAATATTGAAATTTACCAACAGATAAAATTGGAGCGGATCCCCATAAATCACAATAAATTTTATCAAATACATGAAAAACATTATTAGAAGATTGTAAAAAGGGAAGTTTGCTCATTTTTCCTAATTGACAACTCTCACAAATAGAGTTGGTTTTATTTTTTCCAATAACTGAAATAAGACCTTTAGAATGTAAAACTTGAAGAGTGGAAGCTTGAGGATGTCCCAACCGTTGATGCCACACTTCCTCAGAAACAGTGCGAAAGCGGTTCGAGAAGTGTGGGGACAACACATATAAATTATCCTTCTGTCGACCGGTCAGGAATGTGCAGTTGGTCGCCCTTTCCTTAATAGAAAAACCAACACCAGAAAAGTCACAATTATAAGGATAATCAGAAGCTAAATGACTAATGGATAATAAATTTTTTGCTAAGTTCAGAACAAGTAAAACATCTTTGAATTTAATAAAAGAATTACTAGATTGAATAAAGGTGTCACCAATATGAGTTATTGTGTGGAGACTACCATCACCAATTAGAACATCATCATGACCAAGATATTGACGTAAATTCAAAAGCATACCTGAATTACCTGTCATGTGGGCAGAAGCACCGGTATCAGCTATCCACTCAGCATCATGAATATTATTTTCAAGTGTCAGGGCAGCCAATGCTTGGGGTATATCATCAGGTTGGAGAGCATGATCAAACCGGTGCCAACATTTAATCTCAGTATGGCCTTGTTTCCCGCATATTTGACAAGTGGGTATACGATTATTGTCCCTGGTATGGTCATGGTCAGGCAATGTATTTTGAGCAGGAACAGTTTTTGGCCCATTGGGCCCACTGGCCTGAGGATTTTGCCATACCACCTGTGTGGCTTGAGAGAACCCATGTCCACGAGAAGACCACGATCTACCTCTACCTTTGCTTTGACCCGTTGAATGACCATAAAACGCAGTGTGCTGCGCATGAAACACACTCTATTGTGTCGTGTACATCTCGTGCAGTTGAGTTCGAGTTTCAAATCCTTGCAGCAACGGCACCACCTCAGAGGATGAAGGCATCAAAGGCTTGAGCATGGTGGTGGTGAAGGGCTCATACTTGGGACCGAGACCGTTGAGGAGGGCAAAGACTTTAAGTTTATCACTCACGAGGAGTCCGATTGCTGCAAGATTATCACACATAGATTTAAAGTTTTTGAGATGTACCTAAAGAGAAACTGATGACTTGCAACGTTTGTATTGCAGATTTTACATGATCGCTCGAGCGGAGGCTTTTGGCCGCTCGAGCGAATTCAGGCAGATTCAAACGCTCGACTGCCGCTCGATAGGGAGCTCGAGCGGGTTGCTAGCAAACAAAGATCACTCGAGCGGAGACATTGGCCACTCGAGCGAAATCGGGCAGAGTCGAACGCTCGATGTGTGCTCGACACCCCGCTCAAGCGAACATCATATTTTGACAGATCTAGGGTCTTCCGCCATCACACCATATAACGGGATTTTTCACTCTATGGCCGTAACTTTTTGACTGGAGAACAATTTTTGGGATAGAAAAACATAGCTAGAAGGATTCAATTCATCTATTTTGGAGAGGGAATTCCAATTATTGCACGTATGTTGGAATCATACACGAGCACAGACGGGAGAAAAACATTAAATCATTTCCTTGAGTTTTTGAAGACGAGTTGCGGCTACGAGGAGTATTTTTCAGTGTTTATTTTCTTCCAATCTTCTCAGAACAATTATAGTGAATTCGTTTATGTTGAATTCTATTTCTAGCATGAGCTAAATTTTATTCATTCTAGGAAAACGATGTAACCTAGTTCCGAACTATACTTGATTGTCTATGCTAATTTAAGGCAATTCTCTCTCTGTTTATCTTATTTATTCTGAGTTTATTGCTTCTAATTAACTGACCATTGATTAGATAATAATTAATCTTGTAATTTGCTATCGAAAGAGGGAATCATAGGGTAGATCTTGAATATTTCAGCATAGGTAAGTATAAAGATCGAAAGACTTGTATGAACCTATGTAGTAATTAAATCATTGGTCTCATTGCTTTCTTGATTATTTAACTTGCATATTCTTGTGCGAATTTATAAACACGAATAATTTCCAATTGACTATCGAAAGAGGCTGTTGGATGAATTAGAGATTTGCTAATGAACAAAAAGAATTAAATTAAATTAGCTGGATGAGAAAAGCATAGTGAAGAATTAGGTGAAATCGATTTCCTAGAAGTTTTCTTTTCCATTAATTTGATCTTCGAACGTCAGTTTTATTTCCTTTGCGTATTTCTCTTTGAGTTGATCTAGTTTAATTTGCAACTATAAAAATCTTAGTGATTCCTCTAGATAAAAGTGAGATTAGTATAATTTTGGTATTTTGGCAAAAGTAAGGTATCAATCCCTGAGGACGATACTCTTCTTATCACTTTATTATAAAACTACGATACTGTGCACTTGTAGTTTTGCACCGATCAGAAACCGATTCCTCCTTCCGCATATATGTTAATTGCTGGGTAAGTTGAAACTCCCTTTCTTGTGAATCTTGAGCATAAGCTTCTTGAAGGGCATGCCACACTTGATAAGCAGAGTCGAGACCAACAACCAGGCCAAGCGATTCTTCGAATAGAGTACCGATAATCCATCCTCGAAGCAAACGATCTTCCTTTCGCCATTGGAGGTAAGTAGAACTAATCTGAGGCTGTGTGGTGGTTGTTAGGTCATCAATGGGCACGAATTGAGGGGGAGGAACAGAATTGTTGAGGTGATTCATGAGGTCTTGGCTCTCGGCCAAGGCCACTACTTGTTCTCGCCATAAGGGATAATTTCCCTGATTCAATCGAATGGTGACAAAATTATTCACAGATAGTGAAATAGCTACCATGGGAGTAAGACTCTCTTGCTCTCACAAGGCTCTGATTACCATAAAGACAGTTAAATATAAATTGTTCGACACAATGTCTCACAAAGCGTGAGAGCATTTTAGAGAGCCATTTCATATATATAGTCAATGTACAAAGGTGTAAGAAAGGACTAAACGTTGTACAAATGAAGAATAATCGGGAATTAGAAAGGAAATTAGGTCTCTATTTCCATATTAGTATTGTAGCCATTGAGAGTGGTTTCCTTGTATAGCTTTGTGTCCGTTGGGGTGATCTGCTGTCTTTGGTCTTGGTAAGATTGAGGTTGAGTTGCCTTAGTTTCCATGTTTGGCTTTGTAGCCGTTGGTGTAAAGGCTTGATTATCGTCAATAGTTCATACCATAAGAGAAGGCATGTTTGAAAATGAATATTCTGCTGTATTTCTCATTTACCACTAACATGTATATATAAACTTCAGCTGTACAATAATCACTCATGCTATACATAGAAACAAAATAAAATCAAATAAGTACTGTGATAAATAAATGACAAAGATCTCGGAATTCCATATTTGTCATCTGTCAAGTGATCCATCTCGGCTATATCCAGAGCATTCCTTTGAGCTGGCAGTGCAGTGAGCATGACTTAAGGACTCGGGCTCCACTCTTGCATCTATTGCAGCAGTTTCAAATATAAATGAGTTTTTTTTTTCTTTAAGCATTTTTTAAACATCCTTAACCATTAATAAAATAAATAAATAATATATAAATTCACTAATAGTCAATATTTAAACATTTTTTTAATGAAAAGAACCATACTCTCAATTTTATTATAAGCCTCAATTATTGCAAGGAATACCTTGTTCAAAAGGCCTTAGCGGTTACAAATAAAAAAACCAAGGCCTCTTAAGTCGTATGAACATGGGATATTAACTAGAAAATATAGGAAAGCAAACATGGCATACCGGCTTTTTCAAGTTTGTATAATCCAAGTAGTCTCTTAGGGAGCTGTTGAGAATGCCTTCAGCTCCAAGTTTAGAAAGTCCATCCGCCATCCCATTTCCTTCCCTTTATTTATGGCAGATCTCAAATGGCATACAAGAGTAAGTGACTAAAATATCTTCTTAAATTTCAAAATACTGCCAGGGACTCAGGGAGGTTGTGAATGGTCATTAAGCCAACGCACATATAATAAAGAGTCAGCTTCCGCAATGATATGAAACAGCTGTAACTGAAATGTAAGAATAACATGAGGTGAACATTTTATCGAATTCTTAAACATTAAAAGAAAAAAAAACCAGGAAAAAAAAAAACAAAAATGATGGGAATTAAGAATCCTCTTCAACTTCTATGTCTTAATTGAAACCAAAAAAAATAAAAATAAAATTAATTTATACATTCTCAGAGTCTGCATGTCTTGCACACTCTATTTGAAAAAAATAAACAAATCTGAGACTTCAATAAAAAAATCTATTTTTTAATGGTAAGGTCTCATATTTTTTTAAAGATAATGCACGATTCTTTCACATTAAAACTTTATCTAATATTGAGCGAGAAAGTGATTAAGGGTGAAAATGGGTATTGGGTTCGGTTATGTCTGGTACCAGTTTCATTTTTTCTCAAAATCAGTCAAAATTGATCGGGTTTCAATTTTTCTTTTTCTAATACCGAACTGAACCGAAATGGTTCATGTATATATTTATATATATATTTTAATTTTTTATATTATATATAATTTATATATATAATATATATAATTATATATAAAATAATTTTTTATTATATGATAAATTACTAATTAATAACATTATATCTTAAAATCCTATATAAATAACTATATATTATCATTATAGTCTATTGTATTGATAGTTATAATAATACTATATCACTATATATTATGATATACTATAATATATTACTATGTTATATATTATAATATATCACTATATTCTATAATACAATTATAATATACTACAATATATTATTACTATATAATTATATACTATAATATATATACTATGTTATATATACCGGAAAAACCGGACCGGACCGATTACACTCCTAAAAGTGATAAAGAAAAAAAAAAACACAAATTGAAAAAACAAATTCAAAAGGCAAAATTAAGAACTCTTCAATTTTTTTACTTTGAAAAAAGGAAATTAGAATAGAACTTGTACTTGAGGGAGATGGCGACAGTACTTTCACTCACAGTTTTGAGCTTTTGCACAATTTGCATCTTAACATGCACTCTGAATTTGTTGTCACAATCCAATGCATCTACTGGAGTAGACCAGAGTCACTCTGGGCCTTGGTTTGTGTTAGTAAAGGGTTAAGGGATTGGCCTCAGCTCTGTTAGTTATGTGTAGGTCCATGCCTATTTCATTAACTTTTATTCGGCCTTTTGTGGGTTGTGGGTTCACTGTGTTTAACTGTGTGTTTGCCTTTTGTTTTAATTGTTGTTTTAATTGTGTTGGGCCTTGGCCCGCTAGTGAGTAAGATTTGATCGGTATATGTAGAAAGACGAAATCCTTGCAAGACATGCAAAGTTATAATCAAAACAATTATTTCATCTCTCTCTCTCTCTCTCTCTCTCTCTCTAGAGGATTACTTCCCTCGAACCAAAACAAATATCATAGAGATATCTGTAAGTAGGTTATAATCAAAACAGTTATCAACAGTAAGTAGGTTACCGAGTGATTTAAGCAAACAACAGGAGAGTAATACAAATTGATATCATAGAGATATTGATATCTTTGTTATCAATCCGTAGAAGTATTTATTGAATTACACAAAATTAAGGTTATGTTTGAACAAATACAAAAAAAATCTTGAAGTTACCCAACAGAAATTAAAAGATTATAGAAACAACTTTAATCAAAATCTATCCTATTTGGAGCAGCAAATTTGTATGATGCATGACGAAGAACAAGTAGTGGAGGGTGATCCCAACAAGATTCCTCTTTCCTTTGTTCTCATAAATTCATTCAGAAATTCGGTCTTATTTTCTTAACTTTCAGGTCTCCCTCTCCGTGTTTCATTTCTTTCCTCTATCAACACACCATCAGATCTTGACCTCACCGCAATGGAGCACTTCATCAATCATGGGGCCAAGAACTAGGTCACCATGAACCCCATCAACACTATCTTCAATGTTAGGAGGTTAATTGGCCATAGATTTAATAATGCTTTTGTTCAGAGTGACATTACATTGTTGCCATTCAAGCCTATGGTTATGGTCATTTATATGGGATAAGTCCATGCTTCTGTACGTCTCATATGGCATCCTCTATGGCCAGAAGGAATCACTCACTCACTCACGGTCCAACAATTCCAAATCCTAGTTTCTCAATCCAAAAAATCCAAGTCCCCATCTCTATTTACTTCCCCACCTAACTTGAACTGGTCCTTTCGGTTTAAAACGATCAACCAGGCAAAGACAGATGACTCTGCTACTCCGGCCAAGACAGAAGGGGCTGGAATCATGCTTTGCCTGGAGATCGAAGACGTCAATGCTGCCAACGTGAAGGTCATGAGTGCTGGAGCTATAGCTGTGAGTGAGAACTGGAAAGATTGGCTTCTAATAATAATGAAGCCAAGAAATCTATAACAGAAAAGTGAATAACAGAGAGTGTTGTGCCTAGAGCTGCCTAGAAATTAAACACAAATGGCACTACGTCCACTGGAGCGGAAATACTATATTCAAAACAACTCTCTATCTCAAATGGCACTACAATCACTCTTATTCACTCTCTTCTAAGGGGATGATTTAAGCTTCAAACATCCTCTCCTATTTATAGGAGAGAATGAGCTCCTCTCCCTCCACATATGCGCTAGATCAATCTGAAATGCAATGCTCAATTCACATGGAAGCACATGTGAGGAACATCACCACATGGGCAACACATGGGCACATGAACACATGGGCAACATATGGGCAACACATGGGGTGGATGACACACATGGGGTGGACCCTCAACAATCACCCCCTCCACCCAAGTGTGTCATATTAGGATACTACATGTTGTATCCTTCCAATGATTTCATCCCTTTATCGAAATGTTCGTTTGCCATAATAGATCTCCGCTATCAAATGCATCCTAAGGCGCCAATGCACCCGTAGGTGCTTAACAGTATGAGATATTAATCAAGTCCAAATAGTGTTGAAACTTGATCCCGGTGACGACTTTCGTCAATATATCTGCTGGATTATCTTCAGTGTCAATCTTCTGAAGTAGAATGTCCCCTTCTTCCAATATCTCACGTACGAAGTGGAAACGGACATCTATATGTTTTGTTTGGGAGTGATACACTTGATTTTTGGCCAAATGAATTGCACTTTGACTGTCACAGTAAACGGTAACCTCTTGCTACTTAAAGCCCAAGTTTGTTACCAATCCCTATAACCAAATGGCTTCTTTCACGGCTTCTGTTACAGCCATGTACTCAGCCTCAATGGATGATAGTGCAATTGTAGACTGCAAAGTTGATTGCCAACTAACTAGTCCTCCAACCATAGTGAATACATATCCAGTTGTCGATCGGCGTTTGTCAATATCACCTGCATAGTCTGAGTCAACATACCCAGTTACTAGACTTATCTTCACTATTCTCGAACTTCAAACCAATATCGACGGTTCCTAAAATATACCATAGAATCCACTTAGCCGCATGCCAATGAGTCTTTCCAGGATTATGCATATAGTGACTAACTAAGCTAACGGCCTGGGAAATATCAGGTCATGTACACACCATGCTATACATTAAGCTTCCAACAACACTTGCATATGGGACATTCCTCATGTAGTCCCGCTCTTCATCATCTTTAGGAGATTGCAATGCACTGAGTTTGAAATATGGGGCCATAGGAGTACTCACCGGCTTCGTCTTCGAGTAGATGTTGAAGCGTTGCAGTATTCTCTTTAGGTACTGCTTCTGAGTAAGGTGAACTGTACCTTTCTCTCTATCTCTGTTGATCTCCATTCCTAGTATTCTTCGTGCTTCTCCTAGATCTTTCATTTCAAACTCACGACTTAACTGAGTTTTTAAGTGATTTATCTCCCCCTTGCTTTCACATGCAATTAACATATCATCTACATATAAAAGCAAATAAATGAAAGATCCATTTGCAAGTTTTCTTAAATACACACAATGATCATATTAGCAACAAGTGTATTTCAGATCCATCATAAAGCGGTCAAACCGCTTATACCATTACCGAGGTGACTGCTTCAAGCCATAGAGAGACTTCTTTAGATTGCATACCCAATTTTCTTTACCAGCTTCTTTGAATCCTTTTGGTTGAGACAGATAAATTTCCTCTTCCAGATCACCATGTAAGAAAGCTGTTTTTACATCAAGTTGTGCTAATTTCAAGATCATATTGTGCAACCAAAGCTAGCAATATCCGAATGGATGAATGCTTCACAATAGGAGAGAATACTTCACTGTAGTCAATTCCTCTATCTGAGCGTAGCCCTTGGCTACCAACCTAGCTTTGTATCGCACTCCATTTTTAGCAACTTGATCATCTTTCTGAGTAAAGATCCACTTACAGCCAATTGTCTTCTTTCCTTTTGGAAGCGGCACTAGCTCCCAAGTCTGGTTCTAGTGAAGAGACTGCATCTCTTCATTCATCGCCTTTGTCCATTCGACTTGTTCACTGGACTGTGTGGCTTCTCTGTAAGTGGTTGGGATCTCACCCCCTTTATCTAGTAGTGCATATGTCACGTAGTCTGCAAAACGTGTCGGTACACGTTTCTCTCTTCTCGGTCTGTTGGTTGCTATTGATTCGGGTTGACATGGAGGTACTGTGACTGGACTATCAACCTTATCTTGTCCATGCTTTCCCAAATTCTTTGAAGTAATAAACTTCACATTCTGCAAATTATCTGATGTTTCGCCATCATTGCTACCTTCATTGGAATCTTTATGCTTATTTGACTTAAGCATCTCAAATTTGTTGAATGTAACATCTCTACTAATGATCACCTTTTTAGACTCTATGCACCAAAGTCTATACCCTTTTACACCACTACTAAAACCCAAGAATTTTGCTTTCTTGACTCTAGGATCAAGCTTACTTTCTTTAGCATGATAGTAAGTAGGACATCTGAAAACGTGTAAAGAGTCATAATCAGTAGCATGTGTACCTTTCCACATTTCAGAGGGTGTCTTCTCGTCATTCGCAGCTGCGGGTAGTCGGTTGGTAAGATGGCAGGCATATGTCACAGCTTCAGCCCAAAATTGTTTACTGAATCCAGCATCCAGCAACATACATCGCACTTTCTCTAGCCTCAAACCCTTCATAGCCACCTGAACTCCCATTAGTACTTTGAGAGTTCCGTCTTCAATGGTGATTCTGAATCCCTTTGAATCCAGAGATCCCAGTGAGATAAGATTCTTTCACAAGTCTAGAACATACCGAACTTCTGTCAGAGTCTTGACGCTTCCATCGTGCAGCTTTAACCGAATGCTACCTATTCCCAGAGTCTTACAGGCACTGTCATTGCCCATAAGTACTGCTCCACCCTCAATCTTTGTGAAGTTAGTAAATCAGTCCCGATTGGGACACATGTGATAGGTACATCCGGAATCCATAATCCATTCATCAGAATGAGAAATGGATGATGAACTTGCCAAGGCAAAATCTGAATCATCATTTATGTCCACGACATTGGTTGTGGTGGGTTGATTCTGTTGTTGTCCCTTTAGCTTGGGACAATCCTTCTTCCAGTGTCCTTTATTGTGAAAAATGGAACACTCATCTCTGGCGAGTTTTCTTCCGACTGATGAACCAAGTGATGTGGCTCGAATTTTCGATTGAAAACCTTTCTTCTTTCCGGGATACCTTGACTGTGGTCTCCCTCTTGCTGTTAGTGCTTCACTTGATGTATCTAGTTGTACCTGCTTATATTTTCTACGGTACTCATTGCTAATTAAAGAACTAGATACATCGTCAAAACTAATATTTTCCTTCCCATACAATAGAGTAGTAATTAAATGCTCATATATATCAGGCAAAGAATTTAACAAAAGTAAAGTTTTATCTTCATCTTCGATTTCAACATCCAAGTTTAACAAATCAACAAGAATTTGGTTATAACTATTCAGATGTTCAGACATAGAATTACCTTCAAGAAATTGGAATCTGAAGAGCTTTTTCTTCAAGTGCAAACGGCTCTCAATGCTCTTTTTCATAAACTTATCCTCCAATTTCTACCCAAGTATCTTAGCATTTGTCTCTCTCATGACAAAATACTTCTGTTCTTTGGTAAGGCATAACTGGATTGTACTACAAGCTTGGTTATTAAGCTTCTTCCAATCCTGTTCAGTTGTATCATCTGGTTTATTGTCCAACGCAATATCCAACTCTTGTTGGATCAAAACATCCATGACTTCACATTGCCACATGCCAAAGTTGCTAGTTCCATCGAACTTTTCAACTTCAAACTTACAATTTGATACTGTGGACCTACGCCCAGAACTACTGGGATTTCTAGAGTTCCTATCTCTTCCACCTTCCATATGAATTTAGAAAAATTTTAACAAAAAATTTCAAAATTTTAATCGTATGGATGAGTCCGGAATGATCCAAATAGTTGGAAAGAACTATTTGATCGTTGAAATCGGACTCCAAATGGCTTAGATCAAGCCCAAAATGGATCTGGAAAACGAGTGGTCCTGATCGTTTGGCGCGTGAATCACACTCTCCAACTTCTAGGGGCGCGTGCGGACTCCTCCGATGTTCATTTTCGATGCCAGTTGCAGCAACAGATCCGTCTTGACGAGAGGAACGTTGTGGTGTGATCAAAAATTGATTTCGATCAACTGCAATTTTCAGGGTAGCACGAACCGAAGCTCTGATACCAATTGTTGTGCCTAGAGCTGCCCAGAAATTAAACACAAAATAGATAGAGACAGTATTTTAAGTGGTTCAGCAATTTGCCTACATCCACTGGAGCGGAAACACTATATTCAAAACACCTCTCTACCTCAAATGGTACTACAATCACTCTTCTTCACTCTCTTCTAAGGGGATGATTTAAGCTTCAAGCATCCTCTCCTATTTATAGGAGAGGATGAGCTCCTCTCCCTCCACATATGTGCTGGATCAATTTGAAATGCAATGCTCAATTCACATGGAAGCACATGTGAGGAACATCACCACATGGGCAACACATGGGCACATGAACACATGGGCAACGCATGGGGTGGACGGCACACATCGGGTGGACCCTCAACAGAGAGATGACAGAGGATGGAAAAAGTGAAGATTCTATATTTCATATCTCATACGTACAGTGTGCTTTGCTATTTATAAAAAGAGGCAAAGAATAACATGAATATATCTACAGCTCATCCTAACAACCATAAAACAGGAAGAATTATTTTGCTACATCGTAGGAGTTGGAGGAGGATCTTCATCTGGTATTTTCAACATCCCCACACAAGGTGGAGAGTATATATTAGTTACTCCCATCTTGGACATGAGTCTAGTAAAGGCAAGGGAATGTAATGACTTGGTGAGCAAGTCTGCTAATTGGAGATGAGAGAAAACATGAGCAGTTGTTACTTGGCCTTTTGCGATTTTATCTCGAACTAGATGACAGTCTAGTTCGATGTGTTTTGTTCGCTCGTGAAATCAGCAATATGTATGGTAGCTACACTATCACAGTATAAAGGAGCAGGCTTTAAAATGGTGATGCATAAATCATTGAGGAAGTACCGAATCCATGTAAGCTCACACACCACAGCTACCATTGCTCTATACTCAGATTCTGCTGATGATCTAGACACAGTAGTTTGTTTCTTTAATTTCCAAGAGACAAGTGAATGCCCTATGAAAACACAAAAACGAGTAGTTGCGTCTATTGTCGGGGCAACTAGCCCAGCTTGCATCTAAGTATGCGACTAAATCTAAGTTGGAGTTAGCAAAGAAAAATATGCCTCGTCCAGGCATCCCCTTCACATATCAGATGACCTTAAGAACTGCGTTATAGTGAGGTACACGAGTTGCTTCCATAAATTGACTTAGAAGGTGAACACTGTGACTTAAGTCAGGTCGAGTGCTTGTGAGATAGAGTAATATCCCAACTAGTTTTCGGTATAGAGCTGGATCGCTGAATAGAGCTCCCTCATCCTTTCGAAGCTTGGCATTGGGTTCCATTGGCAAATTAGATGGCTTTGAAGCCAGCAATCCTGTCTCCGAGGGAATATCCAATGCATATTTTCGTTAGCATAGTTGTATTCCCCCTTTTGTGCACCCCACCTCCATGCCAAGAAAATATTTAAGGCTTCCGAGATCTTTGATCTTGAACTTGGTCTCCAAAAATCTTTTCACAGCAAAGGTAGATTGAACGTCTGAGCTCATCAACACTATGTCGTCTATGTAGACAAGAAGGGCTGTAAATGATGTTTCTGTGGACTTAACAAACAAGCTATAATCAGCCTTTGATTGTGCAAATCTGAACTCAATCAATGACGAAGTGAGCTTGACATTCCACTGCCTTTAAGCCATAAAGGCTTTTTTGCACCTTACATACTTTGCTTGAGGTTGCATATGGATGACCCGGTGGTGGACACATGTAAATTTCTTCTTCAAGGTTGCCATAGAGAAATGCATTATTCACATCTAGTTGCTGGAGGTACCATCCTTTGATTTCTGCTATTGTAAGGAGACACCGAATGGATACTATTTTGGCAACAGAAGAAAATGTATCATGGAAATCTATCTCTTCGCATTGAGTAAAACCCTTTGCAACAAAGCAAGCTTTAGTTCTCTCTATTGTCCCTTTTGACTTGAATTTATACTCGTAAACCCACTTACAGTCAATTGGTCTTTTCTCAGGAGGTAGTTCCTCAATGGTCCTAGTCTCATTACATTCATGTGCATCTAGTTCCTGCTTGATTGCTTTGAACCAAGTTGGGTCTTGAATGGCTTGAGCATAAGAGGTAGGTTCGGTGTGTCGAGAAATTGGAGTAGTAAAAGCTTTAAAATTTAGTGACAAAAAAACATATGACAGAGATGCAGATAGAGGAAAGAAACCTTTGATTTTTCTGAAGTGAAATGAGGACCCTTGTAGCTTGGATGTTGACTGTGAGGAACTAAGTGCAATATTAGATTGTTGGTAATGAAATTTCTGCAAATATGCAGGTGCTTTTTAGATTGTGCTCGACTTGTGTGGAAGCTCCTGAGAAGAAGTATCATTGGAGGGAATGGAAGGTAGGTCTGGAACAATGTCAGTGGAGGTTGGATTTACTTCCTCTGTATAGTTGGGATCAAGAAATTGCATAGAATTTTCTGTGAAAGGATTATAACTTCCTCATAAATTTGTGTTGGGAAGTTGTTAGGAAAGTGATCAGGTATTTGTGAAGGAGGTGATTTTGTGAGATCAAGTGATGTATTTGTGGGTGGTTTAAGCGGAAAGACATCTTCATGAAAGACTATGTCACAGGAAATGAAAATTTGGTTAGTGTTGAGATAAACTTATTTGTATCCTTTAACACCATATGGATAGCCCAAAAACAAACATTTTCAAGCTCGGGGATCAAACTTAGCCCTAGCATGACTTAATGTTGATGCAAAACACAAACATCCAAAAACAATCAAATGTGAGTATTAAGGTTAAGTGTGGTATAGAACCTCAAAAGGAGATTTATACTTAAGGTTTGGAGTTGGTGTTTGATTTATCAAATAGACTGCTGTTATTATAAATTCATTCCAACACTTCATGGAAAGACCTTATTGGAATTTTAAAGCTCTCGCCACATTCAAAATGTCCTGATGTTTTCGTTTGGCTAAGGCATTTTGTTGTGGAGTTGCAACGCAGGTATGTTGATGGAGGATGCCTTTAAGTTGGTAAAAAAATGGCATTTGAAATTCCCCTCCGTTATCTGATTGGATGGTTTTTATTTTGCTCTCAATTTGGGTTTCAACGAGGGAACAAAAAACTTGAAGAGCACCTTTTGCTTCAGACTTTGCTTTCAATAGACATACCCAAGTGCATTTACTGAATTGATCAACGATAGTTAGAAAATATTTTGAGCCATCATGGGCTTGCATGGGATTTGGTCCACATATATCAACAGATATGAGATCAAATATTTTGGAAAATTTGCTTGTGGTGTGTGGAAATGGCAACTTGTGCTGTTTGGCAAGGGGGCAAATATCACAAGGAAAATTTTGGTTAGCTGAAAGTTTTCCATTAGACTTGAGAATGGCATTTAAAATATGATGGGTCATGGAGCTGTGTCCAAGCCGATAGTGCCATAAAGTGAAATCATCAAATCTAGTAATAACAGTAGTATTGACAAGTTTTGAAGGAAACATAGATTGAAAATGAAAGTCTAAAGCAATAGGATGAAATTGCTGGTGTTGGAGATGATATAAGCCATTATGCACTCTCCCCCGTTCAGTCGTCATCCAAGAGGCAAGGTCCTAGACATAACAGGAATCCGAACAAAAAATTAAACAACAATTGGAACTCTTGGTCAATGATTTTACTGAGACAAGATTAAAAGAAAAAGTTGGAACACAGAGGACATTCTTAAGAATTAAGTGAGTAGAGAGATGCACATCTCCAATATGAGTAGCAGCAACTATGGTTCCATTAGGCAATTTTATGGCATGATTAACTTGTGCAGCAAGATGTAGCACCGGTATCAATAATCCATGGTGCATCGTTGAAGTTGGTAGATGTGTGTGTTTGAAATGATAAACAAAGTGGGATACTAGTCATGGGAAGTACGCTTGGATTGGAGGAGGTGGCCTGGACATGATTAGCAGCGGGAAGTGAGGCGTTAGGCTGTTGTGTGTTGAGCCAAGCAAGAAGATGACTAAACTGCTCTTGAGTAATAGGAAGACCATTGCTGACTTGTTCCTGCTCAAAAGAGACATTGTTAATAGAGGATTTATTTTGGAAAGAGTTTTTATGGCCTGGAGGAATGCCATGAAGCTTATAGCATTGTTCTTTAGAATGGCCAGGAATACGATAGTGTGAGCAAACCGGAAGGTTGGGATTAGCCTTGAAGCAGCGTTCCAAGGAATGACCAGAAGTGTTGCAATGAGAACAATGCAGCTTGTCTTTGCGAGAAGAGAAAGGAGTACGTGAGTTGGGACCTCTAGTTACCATGGCAACTGGCGCAGGGATGGAATGAAGTTGTCTTCGGTGTTCTTCCTACTGGATTAAGGAAAGAACGCGATTAATGGTGGGAAGTGGATCATAGAGTTGAATTTGTGCTCGAATTGAATAGTAGGAATCCTAGAGCCACATGAGAAACTGCATAACCTTGCTGCGGTGATGGTAATCTGACAAGGTCTTGACTGAACCACAAGTGCACAAAAGCATTCGCTTATATATCTCAATTTCATCCTAGTAGCATTTGAGCTTCTTGTTATAGTAAACGCTCACAGATTCAGCATCTTGAACAAGAGAAGAGATTGCTTTGATTATTTGAAAAATGCATTGTGCATTTTGGATCGAAAACCTCTCACGATGATCATTCCAAACGTTAGCAGTAGTATCTGCATAAGCAATAGTAGAATGATGCTCAAAACTCACAGAATGTTGAATCCAAGATATGATCATATTATTGCAGTGCTCCCATGGAGCAAATAATGGATCAGATGGATTACTAGGTTTAGAAATCTTACCATAAAGGAAACCGAGTTTATTTTTTATATTCAGTGCACGGTGCATTGTTCTTGCCGAAGTTACGTAGTTTTTAGTGGTTAAGAGTTCGGGAACCAGTAAACAAGAAGCTCCTTCATCGGGTTGGATGAAATAGGGGCTGGCTAGGTGGTAAGGATTATTTTCATGGTTGGAAGAATTTGGTATGGGGTTGGCATCAGTCATTGCTCTGGTACCATAATGCTAATGAAGCCTAGAAATGTATGACAGAAAGGTGAATAATAGAGAGATGGCAAAGGATGGAAAAAGGGAAGATTCTATATTTCATATCTCAGACATACAGTGTACTTTTCTATTTATAGACAGAGGCAAAGAATAAAATGAATATATTTACAGCTCTTCCTAACAACCATAAAGCAGGAAGAATTATTCTGCTACATCATGGAATTGTCTACAGTGTTCTTATCTGAAGGAACCGTAGGAATTGGAGGAGGATCTTCATCTGGTATTTTCAATAGCTTCTATTGGTTGCCATGCAAGTCGATTTTTGGTTGCTTTCTGTAGCTTTTTATCTTGGAGCTCGTCTTGACTGTAATGAAAGGAAGTATCCATTTAGCTTGATCAATAATTTGGCCATAGTTTTTTGAAGTTATGACAGAGAGGTAGCCTATGAAAGACAAGCCTAGCTTGGACAGTAGAAACGAATCTCAGGGTTGCACAAAGAGATCAATTGATGGACAAGTTAAGAACAACCCTAAGCTTGTTGAGGAGATTGATGAGGAAGAAGATGATGAGCATAACAAAACCCTTTGTGGAAGTTGTGATGGAGATTACAATGCAGAGGAGTTTTGGATTGGTTATGGGATTGTCTACCTTGGGGTCTTGCTTGATGGCACCAAAGTCGTTGTAAAAATCCTCCTGAATAACAAGGGTCAATCTTCAGATGCGGATTTTCTCCTAGGCCAAATGGTCATAGTTTCAAAACTTGTTGAAGCTTTTATTAGAGGGTTTTTTAAACAATGCCCACTTAGGCAACTTGGTCTAGTAAGTGTAAAAGATGGTCAATGCTTAATAGAGCTTGGTGGCTGACTTGAATCCCATGTGGAAGCTTTGATGGGTAAACTGGAGTGCTCTGGCGAGTCCTCTCTTCGGAATGCCCTAGACCTTGTTCTTGGCTATCTAAAACAAATTCCTTCATATGATCATTGACAAGTTCTCGTCTTATACTCTCTTCTCAATATCTGTGATCTGGGTGATATAAGGGAGACTATCCAAAAGTGCAAGAAGTTAAAAATTAGTTGGTCAGTTATTGGTCCCTCTGCGGAACTCTTTATATGCAAACATATGTGCCAAGAAACTAGTGGCTCATACATTGTTGCATTGGATGAGTTCCACTTGAAAGACTTTAATAACATTGGAGAGAAGACGCACAATGCCTTTTTAGTATTTAATGAAGCAAGCTTAGTGATTCCAAAAATTGGTCCTAGAGTATGTAATTCTCCTTGGTACTTGAGCTTGCTTCTATGGGGTATTTAAATTATGCAGAAAACGTGTTGGAAAAGATGGGTGTTAAAGGTGTTTTAGTAGCATTCTTGGGTTGATGTTCTTTGTGATGTTTTACTACATGCTGGTTGCTTGTGGGATTATAGCAGAGGAGATGAAGAGAATGAGGCACAATCTCTGCATACTAGGTGCCTCTAGTATTGCAGATAATTTGCAACAAAGGGTGCCAAAAATTGCCATATCAATTGGCAACTTCTCTAGGGTTCTGACAAGCAAGATGACTTGGATAATAATTAATAGCAGCTCTAAGGAGTAATGTAGGAGGAGTTTGGAAGAGGATATTGTCATGTCTAAGAAGCTTAGCATTGTTGCCAGCGATATTGGAGAGTTTTAGCTTCAGAAACAGAGTTTATGGATGATGATTTTTCATATATTAAGAAAGGTGATGGGGTGAGGACTTTCATTTCGAATCTCTAATTTCATTTTAGTTTCTCTTTTCTCTCTCTCTCGACATTCGACAGCCCCATCTCTCTCTCAACTACGAGACCCTAGACTATGATGTTGCATGCCATCTCTTCTTTCCATTGCTGCCATTTGCCCTCTCTCTATCTCTCTCTCTCTCTCTCTCTCTCTCTCTCTCTCTCTTTATATAGAGATTTTTGTGTCCATGTCTAAAATTAGATGCCATTTTGGGTTTCTTTATTTTGGCTAGATCTAAGTTTACTGATTATCAACCATAGCTAACCAATTTGGGTTTCTTTATTTTGGCTAGATATAGGTATTTATTGCATCATTTGTGGATTTTTCAGGATTCCAGCTTATGTTTGGGGTTGAATATTCCCTAGTCCTTGGTGGTTATATAGATTACACTAAATAGCGATACTCCTTTTAATTCTTTTTGTAGATGCAAGAGTTTGGCTAAGACTAGGTAACTAAGACAATTGAATTCATCTTATCAATTCTTCTACGTATAGTCGAGTGGCTCAAGCGGTGAGGAGTCGGCTGATTCTTGTAATGCCATGTCTACCCATATTTAAAAAAAAAAAAAAAAAAAAAAAAAAAAAAAAAAATGCTTGTGTGTTATCATTATCCAGAAGATGAAAAGAAGAGATACCTTCTACACATCCAAGCTTTAACAGCTATATGTCTGAGCATGGAGCAAGCATCCTCCTCCTCCTCTTCCTCCACCATTAAACTCGACAGCAGGGCCATGGACTGCCATAACCCCATCATTAGAGATTCAAGAAGAAGCACCAGAGCACTCTCTGTTCCTTGTGCTTCTCAGCTGCCGCCCATCAATCCCAAACCTTACCACCAGCTCCAAAACCAAAAGATCAATAAAATTTCTTCTTCAAAGCCAATAGACCAACGCACGAAAATATCTTCCAAGACAAGTAATCAAAAGAAAAAGAATACTATAACCATGCCGAACGATCATCTTATTAAAAGAACTCTCATTTGCAGGTAGCGAATATTATACGAAAGATCTAGGGGTAAATAGGATGATTTAATCAGTATTCCTCCTGCTCCGTCAAGATATTTGTTAAGCAACATTGCATACTTCGATGGGTTATCGAACTATGACCCTGTTTTCTCGTTGGTTCTGGTTGCACAAAAGAAGAAGACTCAAGTTGTAAATGATCAAGATGAATCCTCTGTTTCAAAACCTGTCTCTTCATTGTCTCACCCAAAATCTCCTTGATCCAACCAAGTTTGTTCACAAGCTAGCTCTCTTTCCATTTGAATGCAGGAATCAAAGAAATGGGAGAATCATTGGCAAGGTTGTTTTCGTATGATCCACATTAATATTCATGAAACTTTTGTATGTATCTATCTAGCTATGGGATTTTTCTACAGATACAAGCTTAAATTGGATGGATGCAACAGCAAGTTGCAATTTCTTTTTTTTGGTTCTTTTTCTTAAATATAAAGTTGATCCTTTTATGATCCATTCAAAAGAGAGAAGCAAAATTTCAAAATCTTGCAACTTTTGCTTGTGGGGTTGTTCTTGTCATGTATTATGATGGAGGGAGGGAGGGAGGGAGGCTTCAATGGAGGGATGAGTCAAGGGAGGCTTCAGTACGAAGAAACGCAGAGAGGGAGGGAATGAGAGCTTGAATGAGGGAGGGGGGGGGGGGGGGGGGACAAATGTCAAACGATGCGTTTCCATTTTTTCCACTAAACAATGCGTTTTCATTTTACACATAAGCCACGTTTCCCCTGCGCTTACATGAGGTGATTGAGTTTAGCATTTTTCTTATCTTATATTTGATTTTGTAATTTAGATGAATGTAAAATACTTTGACTTTTTCTATAACTATTTTGAGTTTATTAAGAAGTTATTAGGAAGTGTTTTAGATAAGTCAAGAATATGAAATTCGAGTTCTAAGAATTCTGTAATTATCCAGAGGATAGTTTGAATGGAAAACTACTACTACTGAGAATATTTAGTGTCAATTGTCAGCATCCGTTAGAAGAGTCCCTTTTGATAGAGTTGCTATGCAAACAAGATCCTACTACAATGCCCACATAAAAGAAACACATAAACAATTTATTATCACAACTTTCCCAAATTTCCACACCATCAACAAATTCAAACTGTTTTCAGATTTTTTATTTAAAAGATCATACTAGTTAGGATCTATAGAGATTCATTTCTAGATATTTTTTTAGAGCACTTTCAGTACATAAGTTTGGTGAGAAGATTCCTTGGAGAATTTTCATATTGTTTCTCTCAAAGAGTGTGATCGTTAATCCAAAATTGAGATAGTGTAATAGTAATTCAACCACTAGAGTTCTAGTAGAGAAGTCAGTGTTTGAAAATCGTCAGAGGTTCTGGCTGCTACTGCAGTAGAGACAAACGGGTCATTTTTTATGTCAAGTAATAGTGTCAATTGATAGAGGTTTTGTAATTGAGAACTTGCTTGTAATTGATTTTCAAATAATAAAATTGACTTTTTTGGATTTAGTTGTCCTATAGGGTTTTACATTTAAAGAATTCTTTAAAAGGTTTTCCTTTGTTACCAATCTTAGTGTTCTACAATTTATTTATTTTATGTTATTGCTTAATTATTAAATAATTGCATGATTAATTACTAACTAATTTTTTGAATGCATTGGTAGATATTTCCATTTATATATAGGGGTACTTGGGTAATTTCAATTGATATCAGAGTGAGGTTTACTATTCGAGTGTGATCAGTGTCCCTGTTGATCATGTCATTGTCACTATATGTCCCGTCACACTTTGATGGGAAAACTATGCTTATTGGAAAGTTCGTATGAGGGATTTTCTCAAATCTTTCGATGAACGTGTATGATATGCAGTTGGACAAGGATGGACTAAACCCGAGACAATGCTTGATGCTTGGACTAGAAACGAGATCAACAACTGCAACTGGAATAGTAAAGGACTTAACATTATTTTCATGGCTATATCTCCTAAAGAGTTTAAATGAATCTCGTGTGTGAAATTGTCAAAAAAACTTGGGGTATTTTGGAGGTTACAGACAAGAATTGTAAAAAATTCAAAATTATAGTTGTTGTCCTCAAACTTTGAATAGATCAAGATGCTGAAAGATGAGAGTTTTAATGATTTTTATGCTAAACTTGATAATATTGTGAATTCCAGGTTTAATCTTCATGAGAAGGTAGAAGATTCAAGGGTCGTGAGAAAGATCTTAAGGTCCTTACCTGAAAGATTTCTCCCAAAAGTTACCGCCATTAAGGAAAGTAAGGATTTGGATGCTAATAAGGTTGAAGAATAGGTCAGCTCCTTGTAAACACATGAGTCTTCACTTTCTCAAAAAAGAAAAGGCAAGTCCATTGCTTTATAAAATGTGAAAGAAGATCGAGATGATTTTTCTGATGAAGAAAATCTGAATGATGGTAATATAGATCTCATTGCAAGGAAATTCTATTAGCTTTTCTTTAATAAGAAAGTTAGTGGAAAACAAAAACGAGGTAAGGAGTTTCCTACAAAGAAAAGTGATAAGAAAAATAGAATAAAGAAAAATCTAAGAAAAAAGACAAAGTAGGTGTCATGAGTGCTTCAGCTATGGTCATATTAGCCTATGGAGTGCCCATACTTTATAAAAAAACAAAATAAAAACATTGAATGCCACTTAGTGTCAGTTTAGAATCTGAAACTTTTATTTCATCGTCTAATCATGAAAATTCCTTTATGACTTTTACCATTGTTGTTGATGATTTTCCTAAAATTGTGCTAACA
Source organism: Carya illinoinensis (assembly GCF_018687715.1). Lineage (NCBI taxonomy): Eukaryota > Viridiplantae > Streptophyta > Magnoliopsida > Fagales > Juglandaceae > Carya > Carya illinoinensis. The sequence goes on from NC_056765.1 coordinate 15,283,475, forward strand.
AAATTTGAAAGTGAATTTGGTAACAGTCACTCGGATATAACTCTTGTTGATGCTGATCATAAGCTAAGCATATAAGAGGTGTATAATAATTTATGTGAAAGTGGTCAAGCTGAAAAAGCTTAACAAGAAGCTGTATAATAAACTCACAATAGTAGATAATGAAAAGAACAACCTCTCAAACGCACTGAAAGTTTTTGAAGTTTAGGTATCAAGATTGAAGGTTCAAAAGGATGCACTAGAGAAAGAATTGAAGAATTTTCAAGAGTGCGAACAAAAATCAGTAACTCAAAAATTGGATAAGATGTTAAGTATTCAAATTTCCAGCTGTGATCGTACTAGATTGGAGTACTCAACTTCCCAAGACAAAGATCCTCAAGCTTCATCATCAGTTGCCACAACCTCTAAGGGTATCGTCTTTTTCAAAGGAAATCAAGTTGTGGAAGCTTCAAAAGAAGTCACTTCATAATCAAATCATTTTGAAAGCCACATAAAACATCAATCAACCTCAAAGAAACTGAACCAAGGTAAGGTTAGGTGTAAGTTTGTGCTTATCTGTCATTATTCTGGTATTTCTGGTCATATAAGGCCATATTGCTTTAATTTGAGTAAAGTGCAAAAAAATATAGGTGCAAGAAAATAAAAGTAAAATGTAAAAATACTTGAAAACTAAGTCTAAGAGTTATGCCAAGAAATAAACACCATAAGCTCCAAAGTATGTGAGTTGTCTAAATTTTATCTTGGCAACAAGGACAAGACCACAAAAAGTTGTGATGATGTAAAGATGGCCTCAAAATTTAATGCAAAGTGGGTGGTCAAAGAAGATACCGTGTCACATTAATTGATAGGACCACTTAAGTGTTCTTGCATTCCTTGCATATCATTAGTTTGGGACATGCATTTCACCTTCTTTTATTTATTTGCATCCCTTTTTGTTTGGTTTGGTTGAGTTGTTTTCTATGTTTTTTGGTTGTTTTTCAGTTTTATTTTTGCTCAATTGAGCAAAGTTCATGATTGGTGTGCCAAGTCTCGAGTACTTGGGTCCTCATAGTCCATTCCTTGAGATGAAGCATCTCTTTATTTTGTGCTGTCAACTTTGTGTATGTTAACTTCTTATCGTTCATCTTGACAAAATCAAATTATAATGCACTGTGAGGAACTTACTTTCACATTCTTTATTATTATATTCCATAATTGTTTAGAGGTACTCACCAAAGGGGGAGTCAATACCTTAAATTGACTAATACTAGTTTAATCTAATACTAAAAGCAAAAGATCTTCCATTGCTAAACATAAATGTTTGATCCATGTAGCAAAAGCCAGTATTTATTCATTGCAGAAAAGGACACCCTACACAGATATATCCCTTAAGTCCCTATAGAAAAAAATCGTTGCTCTAATCATTGCAGAAAAATATGAGCAGTAAAAATGGACATATCAAGGGTTGTGCAATCTTGTGTTCGGAGGAGATACTCTTTCAAGTATCTAGGCCCTAACATAAAGTTTAACTTTTAAGATGGGTGACAATCTCTTGGAAAAATCTATGGAAATAAATAAATAAAGGGGAATGGAAAATATATATATATATATATATATAGATGACTCCTTGAAGTAAGTATTCTTACTCATACACTCAGAAGAATTTTGTTATTGATGGACTTATGAGGTGTTAGCAACCATTGGGATTGTTGCAAATAAGAGAGCGCAGTTTATTTTGGTTGTATGAGTGACACGATGCTTGGACTTATGATGCACTTAGGTATGTACATTGACTCAATTTCTTTTTTTTTTTTTAAAAGAAAGAAAGAAGAATTTTTGAAATTATTTTTTTGGGTCAATCAATTTTAATCTTTTATTTTTATATTCTTCAATTTGTTGGGTTGTTTGGTATATTTCAATTTTTTTTGTTATTTTGCATTCTTGTGCACAAGTCTGGGAGGTGTGTTTTGGTTTCAGTAGGAATGTGTTTGGCCTCAATGTTTAAGTCCCAAGGGGACTCTAAGCCATTGGTTTGTGCATGGCATGGAAAGTCACTTAGTGACTTAAGAGGTGTAGAGTTTTGATAGACAATCAACCCCCCCCCCCCCCCCCCCCCCCCCCAAAACCCACCATCCCAATATGTTCTCTCATCACATTCGCATTTTCACTCGACAAACCTCTCTCACTTTTCTTGCCCAAGCTGAACACTAGCTACTTTCCACGCCACTAGTGTTTTCAAGTACTTGGGCCTTTTGAAATTGCAAATACTTTCTTGTCTCCTTGATTATCTCCTCTTCCATTCTCATTTTAGGGCTTGGCACACATTTATTTTGGGAAGTGTTGGTATTTGTTTTGATTTGGGATTTGGGATTTGAGGCTTGAAGTCTTGATGTTTGGGAGGTGAAGAACAGTAGTCTCTGGAGTGGGTTTGATTTGTCAATATATTTAGGATGGATTTTGGTGAGTTATAGCATTATGCATTTCAGTTTTCATGGTATGCCCATCAAGTGTTTGATTTTTTATCTCAACCAAATTTTCTTAAGCATTTTGTAAATGGATTTACATGCATTTATAGTTATACATCCGTTATATCTAAATGCATGGTTGAGTTGAGATCAAAGGGTGTTTTCACCATATCAAATCAAGGAGTATCATCTTGTCTTTTACACGGCATACATAGGTTTGGATCTCATTCATTTTGATTATGACAGTGTCACTAACCCTTCATAGATGAGATTCACTAATGGCAGGGTGGTGTAGCTATCATTGCAAAAGTAGCATGTGTTGGAGAATGTCATGGACTCCGATATGGAAATATAGTGATCATTGTCAAATTAGTGACAAAAATGGGGAGTGGTGAGAAGAGCTAAGTAGATTTAGGGGGAGTTGAATATCTTTTGAGGGAGAGGTGAATGAATTTGTCGAGGGGGAGTTGAGTGAATTTTTCTTTTCTTTTTTTTCCTTTTTTTTTTTGAAAGTTCTGATTAAGATAGTTTAATATTGAGGAGGAGAACTAAATTCTAGTTTGCAAAAATTACTTTAGAAACTTTTACTTGATGGTTGATTTCATTTAAGTTTATTTTTGTTGGACATAATTTTAATGTTGAACTAGATCATACTTGGACTTTGAATTAGGTTTTAAATCTTATAAATTTTGATATTACTAACTTTAGTCACTGTTCTATATAAATAATTTTTTATTTTTGATTATTTGCTCAGAATTTTTACTTAGTTTCTTGGTCTACTGGTTGTATGTTGACAGGTCTAAATTACATTCATCAAAACTTGATTTTGTCACCTATCCACCAAAGGGAGAGATTGTAGATGCTAGAGTACTTTGGCTAATACTTGGTGACTAAGATGATAGAGTTTATCTTATCTTTGGTTTTGTAATTTGGACGAATGTAAAATACCTTGACTCTATCTATAACTATTTTGAGTTTATCTATAAGTTATTAGGAATTGTTTTAGATAAGTCAAGAGTGTGAAAATCGAGTTCTAAGGATTATGTAATTATCTACTGAAGAGTTTGAATGGAAAGCTGCTATTGCTAATAAGATCTAGTGTCAAATGTTAGCATCTTGTTAGAAGAGTCCCTCACGACAAAATTTCTCTGTCAGTAGAATCCTAGTACAATTGAAACAAATTTTAGATTGTTTATTTAAGGGATCCTACTGGTTAGGATTTGTAGAGATTCAGCTCTAGATATTTTTTTGGAGCACTTTCATTGTATATATTTGGTGAGAAAATTTATTGGAGAATTTTCATATTTTTCTTTCAAAGTGTGTGATCGTTGATCCGAAATTGAGATAGTGTGATCGTGATTTAGCTACTGGAGTTCCAGTGGAAAAGTCAATGTTTGAAGATCGTCGGAAGTTCTGGCTACTACTACGGTAGAGACAAATGGGTCGTTTGTCATGTCATGGAAGAAAGTCAATTGACAAAAGTTTTGTAATTAAGAATTTACTTGTAATTGATTTTCAAATAATAAAATTGACTTTTTTGAATTTGGTTGCCCCATATGGTTTTACCTTTAAAGAGTTCTTTAAAGGATTGCCCTTCATTACCATTCATGGTGTTAAGCAATTTATTTACTTTATGTTATTGCTTAATTATTAAATAATTGCATGATTGATGACTAACCAATTTGTTGAGTGAATTTATAGATATTTCTGTTTATATAAGGGGTACTTGGGTAATTTCACTTTCAATCCCCTTAATCCCTGAACAAAAGCTTTTAGAAATTTTTTATTTTTTATTATTTTTTATTTTTTATTTTTTTCCCTTAAGGTCTTGGAAGACTATTATAGGAATGGCAAGACTGTTTTGTATACATCGGTAGGACTTCCGAAACACAAATCCATGAAATTGTGAAAAGCATTTCTTTGTAGGTATATATGTCAGCTATAAACAAACACTTCTTTGTTAGGACACTCCAAGAATGGTGATACCAGGTACTATTCTGTGAATGGCTTTGCAGAAAATGATGTTTTATGCCTGTGAAATTATCCCTAAAATACAGGTATGGTTGAGCCACTTCTTTCATTCTTGTCCATATTTTAGTGAAATGGCAATTGTTTCACATCTAACTTCAAAATATTCACTGGATTTCTTTCATGTGCAGGCAACTGCAGCTCCTCTAGTGTAGAGCAAGATGTTCAAAGGTTTATGCGTTAGTTACGCTACTATAGCCTCGACTCTTTTCAGGGTTGCAATTTTTAGCGTCCTCCTACCATGTATGCTTGAATGTTATCCCCTTCACAAGTAAATCTTGATTCTTCAACAATTTCCTATACTTGATCTTCATAATCCTCTTCTTTCAATTTTTCTAATAAAATGTTATGTTGCATTTGCAGGATTAATTGGAAGCTTAGTGCATGCACATCAAGTTCATAAGGTTTCAAAGAATAATCCCATGGTATTAACAAAGCCTATCACCCAAAGCTAGTTCAGAATTTACTAAATTATAGTTAGATATACTTCACATTGAGTTATACATGCGTGTGCTCTAGAAGTGTTGTTTAGTATTCATACGCAAGACTACAATTAATATGTTAATTCAGAATCTTTAAACTTTTGCAAGTAGTTGTAATATCTCACTCCTTCTCTCACTTATGGTCACGAGTTTTGCGTGCCGAATCTCGATGACATGTTTTTAAAGATATTAAGTGATTTCTATAGCGAGCCCAGTGTTTTAAAACCCTCAAATATTTTAATTGTCCTAAAAATATTTATATAGGATATTTTCAGTGTTATTGGACCAACCCTGATTTTAAGTAAGACATTATAATATTTTTGAAGCGTTCCAAAAATATTATAATTGTGGAAAATTATTTTATTTTAATGCATTTAGTCATTTAAAAATATTATGAGATTTAAATTATGTTGAAAATTCTAAATTAATTAAATGTTTTTATTCTCTTAAAGATAATTAGCAAAACCTCATAATTTAATTAATGCTGAAGATTATATTTTATAGACTAAAGTTTAATTAAATAATATTCTATCTTAATTCCTCTTAGTGTTTTAAGTTAAATAAAATGTTTATGCATTTTCAAATCAGTGTTTTAATTCTCCACCATTAGATCGTTTTGGGAACCCTAGGATGAACAGCCTAAATTAAATACCCATGCCCTCCCCCTTTTTCCTCAGCAGCTGTCCCACTCCCTTCTCTCTTTCTCTCTCCTTGAATGCCTCCCTCCATGGTAACCTCCCCTTTCCATGCCCCATGCCGCACCACAACAACCCATCCATTGCCACCCATCGACGTCGAGGGCCTCACCAGCTCTACCCCACCACCAATTCCCTTGCCCCCATGGCCTATTCCTCCCTCGTAGTTCTCCCTCTCTATCACATGAAATCCATACGGGTTCCTCCGCCCAACGCCACTGTGCCTCAATTCCATGCCACCAGTAGCTCCTCCCTCCACCAGAGAGCATCCTGCTACTGAACCCAACCTCCCTCTCCCACTCCATTGCACACATGCACACAACCCAAAAATGGGTTTCACGCACCGTTTCTCCCTCTTGCACAATCGTAAGCCACTATAAGCCACCCGCACAGTGCTCCTCTCTCCAGCCACCTCACCTTCCACCAAACCCACCATCGGTAGCCCCCATGCACAGATCCCTCCCTCTAACCCGAAACAGGTTTCCCACGGTTTCACCACCATCGTCGACCTTAGCGATGTCGTACACTGGTTCTGGCCCCACTGAGCAACTCCCCTGACCACCATGACTCCTCCCCGAGCTTCTCTGTGCCAGACAAGCCCACCACTTCCCTCATGCCCTCTCACCCTCTCATGGGTTTTTCCACCCATTTGGTCTAGATCCGCTGCCCTCCAGCCACTACGCCGCCTCCTCCTTGCCACCACTGCACCTTTCTCAAGCCCTCCATGGCTAGCCAACAACCAACCAAGCTCCTCCCTCCAAATCCCCTTGTGTAAGACCCACAGATTCTATTTGAAACCCATGGCTTGGCCACATCAACCACAATGAGGCCACCATGAACCTCCCAAGATCACCCCTAGCCCTTCCTTAAGCCAAAACAACCACATTACGTGGTGGACAGCCACCATGCAACGTGGATAGCCACCCTATGCTGTTTAGCCACCACGTACGACTCTTTCGACATCTTCGATCATGAGAGGTAGTGAGCAATGCACGGGTTAAGCCCGACGATGGTATAACCCTCTCTTCCTCGTTATTTATATTAGATGTTAGTTGGTTAATTCTGGAGTTTGCTGTGTGGTAAAGTCTTGGGCGTAGTTGTGTACTGTGCTATTAAGTGTTGTCCACTCTACTATGAACTATGGATGTGAAGTGTGTGTTGTAGTAGTGATGTGGCGCAGTGTTGTGAAGGGAGCACATGTGGCATGTACTCCACATTATGTAGCGATACACCGTGTGGTGTGCCTCGTAGTAATGTGTGACGTAGTATTGTGAAGGGAGCACACGTGGCATGTACTACACATTATGTAGCGATACGTACACCGTGTGTGTGCATTGTAGTAATGTGTGGTGTGGTGTGGATCGAAGGGAGTTCACATGGAGTGTACTCCATGTAGTGAAGTCGTGATGCACCTGATAGTGTGTCACGAAGGTTAGATAGCATAACTGAGGAGCATAGAACATATGGTGTAGTGTCAGGAACTGTAGAGCAGTGTCTCGAAGACTTGTGATGTGACCCTACCGTAGTGACAATTGTCACAGTGTAGCTTGGGATTAGCCTCTAGCTACATGACGTGACAGAGGTGTTGTGTGAATAAGTTCTTGTCGTGTTAAGTATTGAGATGAACTTGTAAAGGACTGGGAAGTAGAAAAGTCCTGCCAACCGGGTTTGAGTAGAAGTTGGTATCAGAGTATAGAACTTGTTTATACAAGATTCAATAGATTATATATTCATCTTAGGTGATAAGAGGGTAAAGTACATGTGCATCGGGTGAGACACATGTACCAGATAGATTTACCATATATAATGGGTAATCTATCCTAAGCATCAGTACACGATGTTTAAACCTTAGAGTTGGCTTAAAGTCGAGTGGCATGTATGGATAGGAATGAGGATTTAGTGTAGACTAGGATGCAGAAAGGAAGTGACGGGTGTACTGTGTATAATTGGGATGCATGACTTAGGTGAGTACATGATGTTTAAACCTCAGAGTTGGCTTAAAGTCGAGTGGCATGTATGGATAGGAATGAGGATTTAGTGTAGACTAGGATGCAGAAAGGAAGTGACGGGTGTACTGTCTATAATTGGGATGCATGACTTAGGAGAGTAATGTGGTTAATAGGAGAGTAAGACAAAGGTCTTAGTGTCTTAACCCTAAGGTGAATCATGGAGGTTCCCTTTAGTGGAGGAGGTAGTGACCGTAGATGGATTCCGAAGGTTTTAGCATAGTAAGTTGCATGTAAGAGCACGGGATATAATGAGAGTATTCCCAAGTGAAGTGTAGTTCTATTTCTAGTTAGTTGCTTATGTACTAGATAAAGAATGATGCTAAGGTTGTGTATGCATGTAGGTTGCCATCTGACACACACATAAATGGACTACATGAAATGAGTATGGCATGGAGTCCATGTAAGTATTATGTTCATACGAGTATAGAGTTTTCTAAAAGATATGAAAATGAAATCATTTTCCTTTACGAAACGGCACGAATGACGTTTTAAGAAAGTATGCAAAGTATTAGTCTTCAAGTATATGTATGTAATGGTCCTTCTTGGCAGCCCCTTTCTATGGACCCAAAGTATTAAATATATGCATGTGAATGGATGTTATACCTGGTAAGTATTGTACGTATTTTCATGAAATGAAATGTGAGGCTTGTGCCTCATGCTTTAAGCGATGCTTTAAACGATGCGAAGAATGTGTTTTAAAATGCCCCTATGAACTGATGTTTTAAATGATGCCATGAAAAATAATATTAAATGATGCTTTAATGATGCCACGAACTGATGTTTTAAATGATGCTTATGTATGATTTCAAATATTGCTTTTAAATGTCAAGGTTTAAGCCTATGCTTTTAAATAATGTCTATGAATTGAATGAACTGAAAAAAGAATAAATGAAAAGGATTGAAAGAACTAAATGAATGAATGAAAGGACTGAATATTTTAATATATAAAAATATGTAACAGCCATGACTAAACGAATGGGTACCAAATGACTGTGCAGTTTGCAATGCCGAGTAAGTAGTATTAGTAGTGTACCCAATGCTACCCGCTAACTGAAAAGGGATTCCCAACCCATGGCCACAGGCAAAGTCTGGGTCCAAAGAAAGACCGCTAACCCTCACACACGGAGCGTAACAGTGTGTACCAGCCAATGAAAAGTGATAAGAAAGAATGTATAAATGATAAGAAAGAATGCATGTATGCTCAGACTCTTTAAAAAATGAAGGCACGAGGTGTGGGAAAATGTTTTACGAAAGAAAATAAATGTTTTATGAGAGAAAATCATTTTCAAAGAAAACCCCACCTTGAAATGTTTTAAATGAAATGGCTAATATATAGTACGTATGGGGTGATGAATGCATGATTGAAAACCTACGTTATTATATTTTAACTGTATGAAGTAATGCTTATGAGTCTTCAACTCTTTTTAGTTTTTATGTTTGCCTACCCAAGGACAAGACAAGCAGTATGCGTTAGGATGGACACGGCCCAAGGGAAAGAGCACGGAAGCCTAGGCACAATATTTTGTATGAAAGATTTTTAATTATAAAGTTTAATGTTTTCCATTGTAACTCTCTTTAAATTAAGAACCACGTTTTATTTTATGAATATGGAGTCTTTCGTATCCTGGCATGGAAGGAACAAGTTTTAAATGAATGGTAATTCTCATCGTTTTTCGTTTTTCTTAAAATCATTTTCTAAAAGTCTCACCACAAGATGGTTGTTACAATAGTGGTGCCTATGGCTTTTGTTGTAAACACAGACTCAAAGCAACAATATTGGTGACTATCACTGTGATGTAAATAATGTTTGCATTGTGATGTACATAATTTCATATGTAGTATGTTGTGTATTATGTGTGTGTTGATGTCTATTAATATTTATTTTGTTTATCAAATTTGGAATGGGCAATAAAAAATTTTAAAAAAATAGCTATAAAAATATTCGTTATATAAAAAATGATTATAAAAAATAATATAAATGAAGGCCTACTATAAAAAAAAAAAAAAAAAAAAAAAAAAAAAAAAAAAAAGCTTTTTAGAAAGTGTTAACAAGATTGTTTAAAAAAAAAAACAAAAGAAGCTATTAAAAAGTGTTAAAAATATTATTTTTAAAAAGATATCTATGTATTAAACACAGATACCTGAGTTTTAAAAAAGGTAATACAAAAATATTTTAAAACATTTTAAAGTCTTTTTAAAAGAAAAAGTAGAAAACAAAGGATAATAAACCAACCCGCATATTCGGATTTACATCCAGTTATAGTCCATACTTTTTGGAATTTTAAAATCTAAATACGATCTGGTTCTAGCTATGTATCCGGTTCTACACACTTATTAGTTTGTATACAAAAGGAATTAAATCTAATTGCCTTTCGATTATGCTCTCTTTCCAAAACATTGGTAATTTATTTTCTGCAGAATAAACAAGTTTTGATAAGTAGTTTTGAAAAAATGAAAGACTTCTGGAAAAGAGAGATTTTTTAATTGCCCATGTGTAAAATGAATTTGCATTAAAAAAAGAAAAGAAAAGAAAACCTATTTATAGATAACTAAAGGATGATTACGAAAGGTTGTACTTTTTCATTTTTTTAAAAATGTTTTTGAATGGTATATGGTTGCACCTGTTACCAAAAACACCAGTGTTGGACTTGGTCCAACCAGTGGAATATTGGTTCGAGTCCCATTAGGCAGATCACTTGATGTCTAACCATCCTATGCTCCTTTTGGAATCACTGTGTTGGGTTGTTCACGTGATGATTGTGAACCTAGGCCAGTGAGACCGTACGAGATGATTCAACCCTTTCTTTGGGGTCAAATAGGGTGACTTCCTAGTTTTTCTCTTCCTCGAAAAATCTGGATAAGAGGGGTAGACAATTTGAGAAGTACAAGTCTGACCTCGTGCACAAAGCAGGAGGAAATCGGAACCTGCGAGGCTGTCAAAGGGGCATCAGTATCGCTAAACTAATGAAACCTTGGTGCTTTAAACAGTCATCCACTTTTCTCTTTTTATTTATTACTTTTTGAAAGAAAATGGTAACAACTTCATTTAAAATCAACCAATACAAAATTTGCCTTTTACAATTAGAGATAAAATCTCCCTGGGTCCCTCCCCTAACCAGATAGATTTAGCATTAGACTTCATAGCCAATTTAGCGAGAGTATGCGCCACCACATTACTATCTAGTAAGAAAAAATAGTTGTAGATGAAACATGCAGATTATAGAGACTTTATATCTTTAATCACTTGACCCATCCATGAACTGTCCTCAGTCTTAGAATTAATAGCATTCACAACAGACTTTGCATCCCCTTCTAAGTGAACTTACTGCGTCCCCAGCTCCTCACACACCCTCGAAGCTCTACTCAGTGCATAACATTCAACAAGGAAAACTAACCCAACCCTATCTCTTGGTGCTGTTAAAGCAGCCAACACATCCCCATTACTATCCCTAATAACAATGCCAATACCCATCTTTTCACTACCCTTATCAAAAGTAGCATCAAAGTTAGCTTTGTCAAAGGAACAATCTGGCATCTTCTAACACTGCCTTCCCTCGCAACACTATTTTGTTTCTTCAACTGTATTGTTTTGAACTCATTAAGCTCAGCAACTGCCATTTTCATAACTACATCTGGACTTTTAAATTTATCATAAAAAAACAAAACCATTTCTTCTAATCCAAACCTTATGAAAAATAGAAACAACCAACTCTAGCTTGTTTGTTGGTAACTGAGAGGATAGATCAGACCACAGTTGCATAAAATCCCTTGCACCACTTTTCCACTTTTTAACAAGACTCACTTTCTCAGCCCAAACATCTAATGCAGCAAGCTAACTCCTTAGAGCATGAACAACAAACTCTTTCTCTGTGCAACAAATTGGACAGATGCTGTTATTAGGGTTGCAGAACTAGACCCAATGTTTTTTCCATTCTGGTGTGAAACTTGTAAACTGCATGAATCCGAGAGGTTATCTACTCGAATTAGACCCGGGTAGATAAGAAATACTTCAAACTGCCCAAACTTAGTTACGGATTCAGTTATCTAACCGGATATCTGTAACCGGTTTAACTTTTTTTAAAAACTTTACTATTGCACAAAACATCATCGTTTTGTCATCTAAACAATGTCGTTTTGTACATGACAAAATGATGTTGTTTTGTCATCAACTTAAGAACTCGGTCAGCCCCTCCAGCCTTCACAGTTTAAACTTCACACACCCTTGAACCTTTCCACTCGAGTCCTCTCCCCTACCCCCACCCCCTCAAAAAAAAAACCCCTAACTCTTGCTGAGTGCTAGATCTGTCATCACCAGTGGCTAGGCTGTCTTCCACTAACCCTAAAATCACTTAGAAATATGTTATAATCAAGTCTATTAAGAACCTAATACCCAGCTTCTCATTTTCATTATAGTACAAGCACTTCAACCTTAGGATGGCAAACAGGTAAACACACCAAAAATACCCTTTTCCTTTAACCCGTGCTTTGCTAGGGTTAGTGCAACATGATAGCCATCGGGGCTCCTCCTGGGCCTTTAGCGATGGTTGGTAGACAGTGAACATTCGTAGATTTGGTGGCACATACGCCCCAACCGTTGCCTGAGATTGATGTCCCCCTCCGTCCTGCCAAATCCATTGATGGTCAGATCTGTGTTCTATTTTCCAAGAAGGAAATAGAAAAACCTGTTGTACCATTCAGATACTCGATGGTTCTCAAATTTCTTCGGCAGCGTCCATCCCTTGATGCCATTAGAGTGTTCATACGAAATCGATGGAGATTAAGTTCGCAGCCGATGGTTTCAGCAATGAGGAAACCATAGAATGTGTTGAGGATGATTATGTGAAGGCAATGTTGAGGGAGGCTACTGATGTAGACGGGGTTCCTTACCTTGGGTTCCATTGGCACATTGAGTTTGATGAGGATTTGGAGTCTTCCTTGGTGCCTGTGTGGGGTTTCCTCCCTGGATTACCACCAAACTATTATTATGAGTCATTTTTAAGGAATACCTCTGCACCGTTGGGTAGGTTCCTACATGTGATAATGCCACGAAGTGTAAGACGAGAATAGATGGGGATCGGATTTGCTTGGAAATTGATGTGGCAAAGGATCTTGTGAGGGGAATTTGGATTGGCAATCTGCACCATGCTTCTAGCTTTTATATAGAGGTTGTGTATGAGACACTCCCTGCTTTTTGCTCTAGATGTTGTATATAGTGCCATAATCTAAAGACCTACAAATGGACAAAAGGTGGCATTTAATCGTAAGAATAAGGGAATTGTAAAGGAGCCAGAGAAGGTAGTGAATATGTGGAAACCAAAACCTACTGTAGATGACATAAATATGGAAGGGGCTGTGATTCCTGCTGATGTGCCAAAGGAAACGTCATTGTTGTTGATGAAAACGATGGGGGATTCACAGTCTCCTGTACTGCTTGTGAGCAATGCTGCTACCACTACAACAAATATGGCTTTTAGTGACAGATTATAAATAGTGACGGTTTCCAAACTGTGACTAAAACGTATTTATTGTGACGGTTTGTGAGAACTGTCACTAAATGTTGGGCAAGAATTTCAAAACATTCGGACGTTTAACATAATACGTTCACACGTCACAGTAACGTTCGAATGTTATGTATATTTACGTGCGAACGTAAAAAAATTAGCGCGAACGTTCAAACGTTTTAACTAATTACGTGCGAACGTGAATATATTAGCGCCAATGTTCGAACGTTAATGTGATAAAGTTCGAACGTTATATGTTAAATTACATAAATTAACCATAATATATATTTTTTTAATAGTAAGGTTGAGTAACGTTATATTAAAAAAAATTAAGAGTATAAATTAAGCTACACAATACATACATTAAATATTTGTGTCCATTACATATGTTGAAAATAAAAAACGTTTGAATGATAAATTTTTACAAATCACTTTCAGAACTGCTGGTTTACAAAAGATCGAAACTCCTCAGTCAATGTCTCAACCTTATTGTTTAGCACATCTACATGATGTGCAAGATGTGCGACAACCTGATCTATATGTGCAATCTGTCGGTCTATATGCGCCTTCATATCTATCATCATTGTATCAACCCAAGCAGGTCGCACATCCCCAGCAGATGTAACTCCCGGCTGCTGACTAGTACTCGCCGACGGACGAGCAACATCGGCCCCAGACTCAGTCGGGGGAACAAGATTTGGTGTAGGACCAGACTGACGCCGAGCTGAGCCTCTCCCCTGTCCAATGCTCCGGCGGTGTGTGGTTATGTCGATAGGGCTCATCTGGTTTATCACCATCTCCTCCACCTGGAGTGGCACTCCCCGGGCCAGTAATAAGCGGCTGATGATGACTCCGTACGGGAGATTATCCGTGGTAACGATGCTGGCCTCGTAAAGGATCCGCTCAAATATAACAAGGGGCAAGTCAATGGGCTCACCACGTGCCAAGCCAATCAGGAACTGTGCACGAGCCCGACTGAATGTGCTCTTATGTGCCACCGGGTCTACATTTGTTGCAACAAAAATGTGCAACATGCGAAAGAAAGGCAGCAGCTAATTCTGGCTGAAGGAGTTCGGCCTATCGAGCTTTGTGCAGTCCGTGCCAGTGAGGATGTAGAAATCCTTGTCCCGCTCATCGTCACCAACCTCAGCAGCAATAGGATCGCCCTCAGGTCGATCTTCTTCATGACTGGGCATAAACTCAACAGGGCCCGAAGATGAAGCAGAAGCGGCTGGATCTGCCTCGAATATGCCTGGGGAAAATGCAGCTGCTATGTCATCAGCCTGAGCAGCTGTCGACTCAGGTAGTATACGCGGAATCTGGAGTAAGTCGGCGAGAACATTCGCCGAGAACTGAAACTGTACACCGCGTACACTGAGAGTATGGGATGATGCATCGTTAGGCATGGTGGCCATCCCAATGTAAAACTCTTGAACCATTGTGGGGTAAATCTTTCCCCTTAATGTGCATATAGGGCCCTAGCCTCTGGTGACGAAGACGTCTCTCAGCGTCTTCTGCTCCCAGCTGAGCTCATCAAACTCATTAATGAGGATTTCTCGTTTCCCCATAATAGTTCGTGCCCCCAGTCGAGCGATGTCCGGATTGCCTCCATCCCTCTCTCGCTTCCTTGTCGTCATATTTTGAGCCATATCCTGAAAATTAAAAAAAATATATAAGTTATAACATTTTAAAAAAATGATTATAATCACAAATACATACGTATTATGACATATATGGATTATACTAAAAATTAAGATATCATCCTTATAAATTTACATAATTTTGCCAGTAAAACTTTTAAATAATTTCACTTTTTCAATATATAAAATAATAATACTTAAAAGAAACAATATAAAAAATTTTTAATAGGAAACGTTCGAACGTTAATGAAAGTACGTTCACACGTTAAAATAGGTGCAAATTTACAAAGATGATACGTTCGGACGTTTTTATTGAAACGTTCGATAAAAACGTGCGAATGAGTTCATTACGTCCGAACGTATTATCTAAACGTTCGGACGTAATGAATTTGAACCGTCATACGTTCAGACGTTCTTACTAGCCGAAGAAGACCAACAGTTTACGTTCGAACGTTTTATCCAACGTTATGTTAAAGCGTTGGATAAAAATGTTCGCACATAAAACTAATACGTTTGCACGTTACATTATAACGTGCGAACGTAAAGAATACAAAAGGTCACACGTTCGGACGTTGTGTCGTGACGTCCGAACGTTACGACATGGAATCGCTGAGTCGACTCAGCCATTACCGAAAGTTTCGAAATGCATGTTTCGAATCCACAAACAACCAAAATAAGCATTTCCAAAGATGGGGAATGTTTCTACGGTCCTATTTTATCAATTTACTGCGAATGGTGGCAGGAAATGCAAGTTTTATAATCGGGCTACGGTGGGTTTCGAATTTTTGAAACCCACCGATTAAAAGCAAGGAAATAGAAGAGGGAAAGGGCACATTACCTTTTGGCGACGGTTGTGGTGGCAGATGGCGACGGTTGCGGCGGCGTGCGTGGCGGGGAGGATGAGAGAGTTTGAGTTTCCGGACCAGTTTCATACAAGTTATGGCTTGGAAACCGTCGTGCCTGGCCTTATATACAGTTAACGTCCGAACGTTAATTAATTAACGTTCGGACGTTAACTGCACATGCGAACGTATAACGTATATGTTCGGACGTCAATCAAAACGTCCGAACGTTTTAGTTATAACATTCGAACGTTTTTACACTATATATATTAATATATAGGTAATATAATATATTATTATAATATATATTATATTACCTACATATTACTATATAATATGATATATAATATATAATATTATATATTATATAATTTATAATATTATATACGTATAATATACGTATATTATATAGTATATAGTGGTAATAGTGTATATAGCATATACTATATAGTGTTATACTATATAGTATATAGTATATTACACTATATACTATATAGTGTATACTATATAGGGTTATATAGTATGTAGTTTTAATACGTATATAGTGTTATATACATATTATTGAAACCTATATTATATAGTATATAGTAATATAGTATACTATATTATATACGTATATTATATACGTATTATATACTATATATAGATATAATATATATACGTATGTTATTATATATTATATTATATATACTAATATATTATATTATATCTAGTGTATACTTATATAATATTATTGTATATATTATTGTAATAATATTAATATATATATTTAATACTATTTAATATGTTAATATACTATAGTATCTATATAATAACTATAGTATGTACTATATAGTAATATATAGTATATAATATATATAGTATATACATATAAAGTATATGTATAGTATGATATATATATATATATAAAGTATATGTATAGTATATTATATATTAAACTATATTTGTAGTATATATACTATATTATATACAAGTAGTATATATAACATAGTACTAGTACTATATTATATCTATAATATATTTACTATATATAATATATTATACGATATTATATAGTTATTATATATAGATAACATACTATATAATACTTATACTATATTATAGACTATAATATAGATAATATATTATATAATATTTATACTATATTATCTAATAACTATATTACTTTAATATAGTTATTAGATATACTATATTAAAGTATACTATACTAGGATAATATACAATTTTTCCTATATAATATATTATAATATACTTGTTATAGTTATAATATAATATATATTTTATATTATTAGTTCTTATATAATACTTATGTTATATATATTATAATTGGTACAAATTATATATTAATTAATATTGTATAATTTATAATTTAATATATAAGTATATTATGAGGAATATACTAAATTCTAATATGTAAATAATAATATTAACGTTCGAACCTTAATGCGAAACGTTCGGACGTTATAATAAATTCAGAGGGAAATTTCCCGCTTAAACCAAATTTGCACAGTATGTTCTAACGTACTATATAAACGTTCGAATGTTACTGATGAATACATAGGATGGACAATAATACGTGTGAACGTACTGTATAATTATTGGGCGGGATAATTTTACGTTCGAACGTTAATGCTTAAACGTTCGCACGTAAAATGAAACGTTCGGACGTTCATTAATGAACGTCCGAACGTTAATCGCATAACAAGCAGAAAATAAAACTTTCACACATGGGAAAGCAGATTCATTTCTGCTTTCCTCCGTGCTTGTTAGAGTGAGAGACAGAGAGAGTTTTACAGAGACGGAGCTGGGAAGTGGAAAGCAGTGGGGAGAGACAAAGAGAGTTTTAGAGAGAGGAAGATAAGAAGTGGAGGGTTATAGTGAGAGAGAGTTTGCAAAGGTATAGTTCTAAGCATTAAGGTAAATAATATTTCTCATTTTTTATTTGTAATATACATGATAATTATCAATGCTTTATTTCATATATATTTAACTAACTAGTATTGTGTATTTTTTGAAGGATCATTTGCTGTGAATTGTTGAGAAGTTGTGATTTTTGAAGAAGAATTTATTTAAAGCACAAGGTATATATATTAAACTCTATTGTTACATTTTATTGTGGATATAATTTGTGATTAAGTTTGTGTTGTTTGGATGAATTAAAAAGAAAAATTATTGTTATTGAATATGTTTATTCTTAATGTGATAATGTTTTAGTATAGTGTATGTTTTTGAATAATAATTATTTGTTAGTTTATGTGTCTATTTTAGTAATTTGTTGTGATAAAAGAATATATATAACAATTTATTTAATAAATAAATAGTGTGATTATTTGTGTAAGAATAAAAATTTTGGTATATAATTTATTGGATGATCATAATTATAAATTATAATATTACAATTAAAACTATTATATATATAATTAGTTAAATAACTAATATAATAAATTATCATATATTACTAAGTGTCAATTATAAGGCATAACTATATAGTATATATAAAAAATCGTATTACTAAAATTATAATATAAATAAGTATTATAAAATAATAATTCCTAAAAATCTAATAGCTCAATAATCCTAAATATTTTATCTAATAATATATAGTATAGATTATATTAGTATTAATCCATAATAATAATTATCATGTAATGTATAGTATTAAAAAATCATTAATAAGAAATAGATAAGTAATTATAATAATAATTACTTATTTAATAATAAAAATTATTATAATAATTATAATAATTTTGGCAATAATAGTAATAATTATATAATAACTGATAACAATTAAGTGTTATCAATATATAGTATAACTAGTAATTATAATCTAATTTACTATATACTATATTAAATACGAAATAAATAAGTAAAAATTGTTATTTTATGCTATATAATAACAAATAAAATATAAGTGTTATCAGTAACTTATAATAGTAATTATAAGATATTTTATAGTAGTGTTATATATTATATAGCTGATAAATGACATATAATATAATAAATTAGGAATTATATAAGTCTACAAATAATTTCTAAGTGTTATCAATCATTAATAATATAAATATTATTAGTACATCGGGATAATTCAAACAATGTGCGCTAATTTATTTGTAGACTTTTTTGTTAGATATTGTATAACATTGCATAAATAACCTTAGACCCGTTTGGGAATTAGTGTACATTTAGGTGTACATTAATTCCTAAATTGTCCAGTGT
Source organism: Carya illinoinensis (assembly GCF_018687715.1). Lineage (NCBI taxonomy): Eukaryota > Viridiplantae > Streptophyta > Magnoliopsida > Fagales > Juglandaceae > Carya > Carya illinoinensis. The sequence continues at coordinate 15,302,329 of NC_056765.1, forward strand.
GGACAGTTTGAGATTATATTATCTGTATTGCACATAAACGTTATTCCTACTTTGAACGTTTAGTATGAAGTTTCGGTGTCTTCCTCATTTGTTCTTCGGGTATACTGTTCTTAGGGTCATAATCCCTATATGTGAACATGTATACTTGGAGAACTATGGGGAAGTGCTGCCGAAATTTTTACTAACGTCCAAAGTAGTAGAGTGACGGGACTTGTGCAATATGGAGAATATAATCTCGAATGGGATAGAACCAACTACCTTGAGAAAGAGTACTTTGAACATGATGTATCAGTCTCTTTTGAATTGTATGCATTGGCCCGTGGTCCATCAAACAGAGCACTTCGATACACTGCATGCACAGTTCGAGGTTATAGATTCCATACTCTGGACCGTGAACGTAATAGAAAAACTCAAAACTGTGGTGTCTTGGTCGAGGGGAGTCATGGAACAGATGAAATTGATTATTATGGTGTCATTCATGATATTATCGGATTGAAATATCTGGGTGGGTGTATAACATATGTCTTTAAATGTGATTGGTGGGATCTAGGCAGTGGTCGGGATTCGATATATAGGGATAATCATTTTACGAGTATCAATACTGCATCTAAATGGTACGAAGATGATCCATTCGTACTGGCTTGTCAAGCTACTCAAATCTATTACTTGATTGATCCAATGAAAAGTGCTGATGAAGATAGTGGAGAGATAACTTGGCGAGTTGTACAAAAATTTGTCCCTCGAAATATATATGAAGTAGGAACGAGTGCAGATTACGATAATAGTGGAGATGAAGATGACACTCTAAATGTAGAGGCCTACCAGGAAGATGGAGGAGGGGGTATTAACTTATTTGTTGACCTCGGTGCACTCGAGTTGCTCCCCTTATGTAGAGATGACGTCCCACTCATCCATCTCGACCCGTCTTCATTAAATTATCACTCAATTGAAGAAAGTGAGAAAAGTACAGAAGAAGAGTCAGAAGAAGAAGACGAACAAGAATCCGGGGGGGAAGTGGATAAGGATGACGAACAAGAGCTTGATGATGATGACGAAGATATTATACAGAGAGATTCTGAAACAAACATGGAAAATACATCCGAAGATGAAGACTAAAAGTACTAAAAATTTTATTCATATACAGCCATTATAGAATTTTATAATAAATATAAATTTATTCTAATAATATTTTTTTGTTATATATAATCATTTCCAAGTATGCCGCCAAAAAGACAAAGAAGAAATGTGCCTCCTCCACCGAGTCCAAGTCCTGAACCCATTGAGGACTCCCCACCTGAGGAGTCCGTTCCTGAAGATGAAGTTAACATTACAGAGAACGATGCACAGTCGACACCTACCCGTAAGGAATGTTTACGTTAATACTATATATAATCAAGATGTTTGTTTCAATAAATAATATATATAACCTTCAAAATTATACTATCATCTATTAGTTGATGAACAATTGGCTCGTCGCGGTCGTGGCTATACACGCTGCATCTCACTTGAGAAAAATCGAAGGCATGGTAAACTGAAAATCACAATTCCTGATAATTCCACTAGAGGAGTGAATGATAGTGCAGCAACGCTTTCCTCCTATATTGGCACAGTAATTCGAGCTTACGCTCCATTTTATGTGCGCTCCTGGAGAGATGTGCCGAATGAGATTAAGGAACACATTCGGAGTCGTGTGCTGGTGAGTTTACTTATTATATCATTTTTTTCACCTACATTAGTTTATTATATTTTTAACATAATTAATTTATAATTACGATGAATTTGACCTCGACTTTGGTCGATGAATGGAGCATATTGCACCACTAGAAAGGCATAGTTTTTTTTTTCTTTTTAATAATAGAGAGGCTTCATTAAGATAAATCAAGCCATTACAAGTTTGTCCACCCATATAGTTTGGTGTAAGAAATTTGGATAGGAATTCCACCAGAGAGATGTATCATCTATATGCCATGCGTACCTACCTAACTTGTGTGCTGCTTCATTCCCTAGCCTTTCAACATGTTGGATTGTACAACATTTGAACTAAGTGAGCATTTTAGTTTTGGTGATGATATTTCCTAGTACAGACCAGGATTCCTCCTTTTGTTGCATCTAAGTTATCATGACTAAAGAATCATTTTCAAGAATGAGTTCCTCAAGACCCAAAGGAACATAGTTGTAAACCCCTCAACATGGCCAGTAGCTCTATTTTTGCAGGGTCATTAACTACAAACTCTTTTTGCATCTTCGAGAATGATTCCCACCCCAGTCCTGTGTTGGTCTTGGAAAATAGCCCCATCGACATTAAGCTTCAACACATTTGGAGGAGGTTTTTTCCATCCCAACTGAGAAGAATGATTCTTTTTAGGAATGGTCTGCATATTTTGATACATCTTGAGTAGAGATATGGCATGTTCTAATGCCTCTATTGTAGCTGGAGCTTTGCCCTCATGGACCATCTGGTTTCTTCTATGCCAAAAACTCTAAATCATGATCACAAACATCTCAAGTTCCTCTTTTTTACTCTTTTCAATAATCTTAGACTTGATCTCTATGTAGCATGACTTTCTTTGCCCTTGACATATGGAGCTAGATGGGATGTTTACCTTAGGTTTGAAAGACATTTAGCAATGTATGACTATTTCATGGATTTAGTTTGAAGTTTACTTTCATTACTAAAATAGTCATATACTATGTCATGTTGAAAGGTTGTCTGTTGGTTCTATGTCAAATAGTTCACAATCACAGTCCATTATTAATATATTAGTATCATGCAACATAAAGCTACAATCATTAAATAATTTCAAGAGTCCAAATCAAGACAACAGAAGACTAATAATCCCACAAGTCCTATGAAGTCATTTGTTAGTGGTGTTGTGTTATTTTTAAATGAAAGGGTTAAAGTAATAATGGTTCACGTTGTGTATAAATTTCTATGGATGTATGAGATTTGTGAGTTAATGCGTCTGGTCTTGTAGGACAATTTTCTGAAACAATAAAGCTAGATTTAAGCATATAAAAGGTATGGTGAGGGAGAATGCACGTAGGGGAAGAAGTATGTTTCAATAAGAACAACTCAAGGTATGATGAAAGCCACAACGGAGACCTTATGCTACCCGTAGGGGCCAGGTCCAATAAGAATAGGCACTATAAGCGATGTGTTAGCAAATGCAGCATTAGATGATGACTTAACAGAGCCACCTGATGTAGTTTTTTAGAGCAACTTAAATGATGCTCCTATGTTGGAAGCTCTAACCACAAACCTCCTTGGTGAGTCCGATAAGCAAATTTAGTTTGTCGTAAATTGAAAATTCTTTCAAATGGTGCATGATGTACATATTACTAAACAACTAGATGTAGATATTGACATTGAGTATTATGTGAAGTTCTTGTTTGTATTGTGTTCTTATATGTAGGGAAACCATCAAAAAAGCAAGCACGTCGTGGGGTAGCAAGTGGGAGGTTGTTTATGAAGCTTTGTTCTATGGGGCCCCTTCCGCTAGTGATTGTTGAGGGACACTCCTCACCCTCATCTAATAACGCAAAGATTTATAGCCGTTGAGTGACATGAATTGTAAAGCACCATGCAAACATGATGCATGCTAGCTGGAGGTATGTTCTGGATGAGGAGGAAGAGGAACTAATTCAGTGTGTCAAGGTGAGTACAGTCACACCTATTTTCAACATAATTCGATTGTGAGCATACTATTTTTACTTATTCCGCCACAATAATTGCTTACATTATGTTATTAGGTGAACTTCATCCTAGATTGGGAGAACCCAAATCATAGAGGATGTGTCAAATTACAACTACAAATAATTACAATGCCTTTCATCATCTATTGTACATGGAATATAAGAGAAGCACTACACATGCAGAAGCCTTGGCAAGAAGGTCAACAATCGTGGATGCACCAGTATGGGAAAAGTTGTGTGAAAGATAGATATCTCCCGCCTTCCAAGTAAAACATTATTTATATCATGTTTAGGGTTAGGACATGATAATTTAGACAAGTGGGAATAATGTCCCAATTTCAGTTTGTATATAAATATGTAGGATTTTGTTTAGGATTGATGGAAAACAATGTACATTTTAATTTAGTATTGTATTTCATTTCCATAGTTTGGATGACTATGAAGTGAATTTTGGCCAAAGGTATTTCATTTCCATATTTCATTTCCACATTTTAACTTTTTACACCGTTCGAAAAAGACATGAAGTGAATTTTGGCCAAAGGTAAATATATACAAGTTTTGGGAACATATAAGTTTTTTGCACATATTTCATGAGATAGTTTGGACACTAGTACAAGTTTTTTGTCACTGTCCCATGTTTGGCTACATGTTTACAGTGGATAGATGCATGAGAAGAAAGTGGGGATGAAGTTATTTTGTTAAGATTGAAAAATGATGTGGATATGTGGTTGACAATGCCCAATGATGAATATTTTGTACAAGCCTTACATTAGTATATATAGTTGAAGTAGGTGTTAGTCAGGTACTAAATGTTAAAATTAGTGTTGGAAGTTAGGTTAAAGCAAGAACTACATTTGTATACAACTGCTACTTTTTTTTTTTTAGAAAATAGACTTCAATTCCCTTCATGACGGAAGTTATAGCTGTGATTGATAAGACAGGAAAATCCTGATTACAAGCCAAACTAATCATCTGTTTGGAGCTTCCCCGCACACAAAATCCTTTGTGGCAGACATTGTCTAGAACTTCAATAAACTCTCTATAGACAAGGCCTTCTGAGATGCGAGCCTCTGTAAACAATAGATATGTCCATCTCGCCTTGTCAGAGAAAAACTACCACGGCCCAACCCTCCAAGAGAGAGCGAGAGAATAAACCTCAACCTCCAAAGGAGGTGAGGGGGGAAACCCTCCACCTCTAAAAGAGGTGAGGGAGAAACCCCCATCCTCCAAAGGAGAAGAGGGACAAAAACCTGCTATTGGACCAAGGCCCAATAGACTATTACTATTTATTTAACCTAAACTACATAACTACACAGCATAAAGCAATAAAACAAAGAGCACAAATTACAAAAATGCCCCTAGACTAAGGTAACACATGGGTCCGGCTAGGGTTTCTTCTCTAATGTCGTTGCCCCTTCTTTCTTCTCTATTACTGTGCAGCACAAACTGCTACGCCGACCCTCACCATTTATGCCCGGCAAACCGACGGCCAAAACCAGAGAGAAAGAAGGCCAACAGCCCATGACTCCGCTGCTCGTACCACCAACACTCTGCTGTGAAACAGAGCAATGTGCCTCTTGCTGTCGAGCCGCCCCGTCGTAGCCTCGCCGCAGCTTAATCCATTGCCGTTAACTACTTCTTAGACTATATATATATAGGACAGTTGCATATTAATGTTTTTGTATGGCTGAGCATGAATGATTTTCTTGATATCGTAACGGACATCAATGAAATGCTGTATGTGGAGTCCTTGTAAGAAGGCTATTGTGTTATAAAATTAATGAAGTTGGAATGTGCTTGTAACCATCTGTGTGTGGAACATAAAGATGACAATATTATTGTGAGAAGTAATTAAGAATATTCTCGTGCACTATATGTTTCAATTAGCAATGTTTGGATTTATTAATGATATAATAGATCATATGAGATGAGATTGTAACAGATCTGGCCAATCCAATTGTGCATTTCAGGTTGCAGATTATTCATGATTTTTTTTATAAGTCCATGACATTATATGTGGTAGCTTGTTGTCCAATGAATTTATTTGCATTGTAAAAATTTTGGTACTCCTTTAACTTGCAATCCAATTCAGAACCCAACACCAATTAAATTACCAAAACCAAACAAAAAGAATTGCAATGACAAATGTAACAAATTTTGTCTATTTGCAACGACATGCTTTCATTGCAAAAAAAATTATCCAGACTCAATATACTTTAACAACTTTTATTTGTTGCATATTCATAGATTGTAAGGGGGAAAATTCATTGCAATAATGTTTAGTACATTTGCAACGAAAGTGTTTTATTGCTGAAAAATATTTGCAAAGAATGTAAATTGTTTGAGATGTTGATTTGCAATGAATATTTATTGTTGTTGTAGAACAATTCGAATGACTATAAATCCTTGGAAAACATCATTATCCAATGAACTTAGTCGTTGCAGAAATATATAGCAACAAATGATTACCATTGCAAATGTGGTATAGCAACTAATGCATACCATTGGAAAATGAATATTCGTAATGATATTCATTCATTCGTAAAGTGTTTTTGCAACTAATGAATTCGTTTCAAATCACATTTACCAACGCTATAGTTTCTTTGCAAATTAGCATATTACAACAAATTGAATACGTTGCAACAGATTAATTGCAAGGAAAATAATGGTTGCAAGTTATATATTTGTAATGAAATTCATTCGTTGCAAATATATATATTGCAATGCAAAAAAAATCATTGCAAATTTGTTTGCAACCAAATTACTCATCTCAAGATTGTGTTTGCAACAAATCAAATTCGTTACTACTTCTATTTAGCAATGAATATAAATCATTGCTAATATATATTTGCAACTGTTTCCAAGATTCCCTTAATGGACTTTAGCAACGAGAATATAGACATTTGCAATGAAAGATTCTTGTTGCATAAAAAGTAGCTTTTAGCAATGAAAATGAAACTCATTGCTAAGGCTACAATGCCAACAAGGCATTTGCGAAAGTGGGGCGACGAAACTTTTCATTGCTAAAAGACAAGTTGCAACGAAAAAATACTTTTAGCAATGAAATCTTTTCCTTGCAAAAACCCTCTTCTGTTGTAGTGACTAGCTTTTTCTATAAACCATTTAATTGACACTTGATTTAAATCTACCACATTATTATGTGTGATTAAGAATAACAAGCATCAAGATGAAAATGAGGCCTCATTTGGATACAGAAACGGTTTCTTCTTATCTCATTATTACAACTTTTTCAAATTCTCATACAAAATATAACAAACAATTCAATTTTGTCAAATCTCAAAACAATAATAATATTAAAAAAATAATATTCTAATAATATTTTAGTCAACTTTTAACTTTTATCTAAAACATCTCATTTCATCTCACTATCCAAACTACACCTAAGTATGACTCCTAAAAGGAGAGATTCGAATCATCCCCAAAATCACAAAAGATCTTTTAATGCTTTGGGAGGAGACGAGTTCACGGGTCTAGGCGCAAAACCCATCAGAAGTCCCAAAAGGTGCATATGCAAATTAATGTTAAGGGTTGAACTTTTGTTGAAACTCAAACTAGTGCCAACTGGTTGAAATGGGAAAATTGTGCCTTTTGTTAATAGATGCGATTATATATTGGTTCTGAAATGATTTTAACAAAATGCAAGCCCACGACTACACCTTTTGTACATTCACTTTGATTGCAAATTCACAATTACATGCACCTTTTTTATTCGAATTTAAGATCGTATCCTAAGACTAGGAAATTAGTGGATAAACTTCTTGAATATGCTTGCGTTATTGGTTGTTCAATATATGCTATGACATGCACTAGATAGAATATTGCATTTGTATTAAGCAAACTAAGTAGATACACAAATAACGCTAATCATATTCGTTGGATAACTGTAAAATTAAGTTAAAATATTTAAAAAATTCCGTGAATTATGATATTGAGTACATTAGGTTTCCTTCAACTGCAGAAGGATATATAGATGCCAGTTAAATAACTAACTGTGATGATTGCAACTTAACCAGTGGATCTATATTCACCCTTATGTGGATGAGCAATCTCTTAGGGATCAAATAAGCAAATCTGCATAACTGGTTGAGTTTATAGCATTGACTTTTCGTAACAAAGAGGCAAAGTGGCTAGGAAATTTATTTGTTAAAGATTTTTCTTTTATTGAAACACATCTTGTCACCAATTTCTTTGCATTGTACTAACAGTCAAGTTACACTGTCACAAGCCCATAGCCATATATAAAATGTCATGCCATATTGGGCTGAGACATAGTTGTGTAAAGCAATTACTCACAAATGGAGTAATTACAATAGATTTGGTAAGATCTTGCTAGAATTTGGCAAATCCAATAATTAAAGGAGTTGCAAGGGAGTTGATGTGAAAAATATCAAAAGTGATGGTTTAAAGCCTATAATTTAAAATCACCAATAATGAGAACTCGACTAGACTCTTGAACATATCAAGATGTTGAGTTCAACGAGCAAAGTATGTTATTTATTTGTGATTGCAAGCATTGTCATTTAAAATTAGTTCTAACACTATTTTACAGTCCTTAGGTTTTTTTTTTTTTTTTCAAGAAGAGTCAGGGCCACATGTCCAAGAGTGGCCCCCTACCCCATATTTATTAAAAACCCTCACTTGTAGGGGAGGAATACCGTATAACAATAGACCACTTGAATTAAAAAAAAAAAATAGACAAAAATTTCCGAACTCAAGTGTAACTAACAACATCAACCTAAAAAATAGCCAAAAACACCCAAACACCTAGCACAAACCTTAGTCCGAAGACCTAAGACCTCAAAGAAGGAAGACCTAATTTATCCACCTTTAAAATACCTTTGAGCTGCTACAGAACCTCATCAAAATTTATCCACGTACCAGACTGATGATTCAAAGCCATACAAGCAAGAAAATCAGCTCTTGAATTTCCTTTTCTATAAACATGATTGATCTTGACTTGCAAACTCGACAAGACCTCTTGGATTTCATCCCAATAGTCTTCAAGATACCACATCCCACATCTCCCTTTTGCCAACCAATTAACTACAAGAAAAGAGTCAAGCTCAATATCAATTCTTTGCAAACCCAACTCCTTGTGTGTTTGAGCCCATAATAAAGAGCTAATAATTCCGCTTCATTATTAGAGCCATGAGCCAACTCCTTAGCGAAAGCCAACCTTAAATAGCCCCAATCATCCCGAACAAGGCCCCCCGCCCCTATGCAAACCCAGATTGCCTAATGAACTCCCATCAATATTCAACTTAAACCACCCCCTATTTGGTTTACACCACTTTACCAAACAAACCAGCTTACGTAAAGGAGCTTTAACCGGAATTGAGAAGGCTTCCAATATTCTGGCGTCACCATTCTCCATTTTTTTACTCACCCTCATACGTAGTCATACCCATGCAATTGTAGCTTTAATCGCATTCCACAACGATTGCACAGAACCATGTTTCCCTTCCATACGAGCCTTACACCACCACACTCAAAGAGACCACGTTAAAATAATGGGAATTAAGCCAAGCAACATACCTTTTTGGGATGAATGTGAGGCCCGTCGAAACCAAAGCTCCATAGTATTCTTCCAAGGCCTGGATGGGTCATAAGGCATCCCCAAACTCAAAGATGCCCTGCATTAAATTTTCGTCGCTAGAGTACTTGTGGCCAGGACATGATCCTGATTTTCCAGACAACCCCGTACCCAACATTCACATTTAGAAACCACTAGAATGCCCAATTCTTTAATACATGCATCCACACTTAGGCAAAAATTTAAAGCCTTCCACATTGTAACTGAAAACTTATTTGGAAATGCAGAATGCCAGATCCAACGAGCCCATTCTGATTTTGGGGCCCTAACACGATTACATTTCGAAGCCAACTTTGAGGAAAAATTACTATCCAAACTCGGCTTACAAAGCAAGATATCTGCCCCATCTTTATTCTCACCTAAAGATGTCAAGATTTCCTCAAGTTTGGATTCCCCCACCAGTCTTCTTAGAAGTTCCACATCCCAACCATTATGAATGCAACACTCCCTTATTGTGAGGAGAGGAAGATCTAAGATCTCACAAGAGTCTATAATAGCACCTGAAGACAACCAGTTATCCCTCCAGAAAGAGATACGACCTTCCCTTACCTCCACACGACATTACTCAACACCTTAGGTAGCATCGCTACTATTCGCTTTCATAATAATGACCCCTTACTAGCCTCAATCAAAGAGATATGACTCTCCTTGACATATTTTCCCTTAAAGAAATTAACCCAAATGGAATTTTGAGTTAGAAGCTTCCATGCAAACTTCATAAAGAGCGACACATGCACATCTTCAAAATTCCAAAGACCCAACACTATTCCGACGTCACAAGGGACAATGTCACGACCATTTCAAGAAATTTGAGACGTTTGAAGAGGTTGCATAGTCCCCTTTCCAGCAGATGAAATTAGACGACTGGATAAAGTGTTGTGATCTTTTTGCCTCTTCAGAATATCAGGTATTCTAGATTTATTTTCTATAATTATTTACATTTATATTTGTTGTTTATATTATATGTATGTACATATATTACAATTAACGGTGAGAATTATTTTTGTAGCACTTAAGTTCTACAAATACAAATAATAGATCTGCTCTTACCATTCACCATCGTACTGGTTCAAGATCATTCCATCGTCTTGCTGAAAAAATGGTAATTAATAAACGCAATAATTCATATTTTTTCTTATTATTCTTTTATATAAGTACTAATACTGTCTTTTTCAAATTGCTAATGTCGTTTTCTTAGAAACGTGATGCTGCTGCTCACACTAATGAGCATAGTGAGTGGATGGATCCTGCAGCTGCAATTAATTATGTAAGCGGTGTTCCTTTTGTTGAATAAATTATGTAACATGTGATTAAATTATTTTTTATTTGTATTTCTTTTAATATGTTACTTATTGTGTGTTTTGATCTTTCAAACTGTAGGGAAAAATGATGGAGATGCAGTCAGCTTCTGGGGATTCCTCTCCTAGTGACTTGGACATTTTTTCACAGGTGCTTGGGCCCAACTCTAGTATGGCAAGAGGTTTGGGACGATCTTTCAAGCATTCCGGTTGATCTTCCTCAACCTCATCGACATCACAAATTAATAATCTTACCGAAGATTTAGAAGCTGCACGACGTGAGAATGAGTATATGAGGTCTAGACAGCAAGAGTTGGAGTCCCTCTTAGAGTGACAATCTCATTTAGAGACGCGTTTGCAGGACCAACAAAGAGAACAGGAGGAAAGAATCCGTAGTGAGGTCCAAGAGCAAGTGCAGCGGGAGATGATGCTGCAAATGGAGGGTGTTATGTCATTGCAACAGAATCGTGTTGGGCGAGGAAAGAAAAAGAAATGAATTTTATTTCTGTATTACGTTTTTAACATCTAATTTGAAAACAGTTTCAAACGATATTGGTTGTGAAATATGTACTGTAATGTGAAACAATTGGTTTGTTTATTAAGTGGATGAGTTTAGCATTTCTGATATGTACGTTCGAATGTAAATAAAATACGTTTCAATAGTATTAAACGTTCAAAAATACGTTCAAACGTAACCATAAAAAATAGTAACAAAATGTTCGAACGTTTAAACCCAAGTTAAAAAAACATTCGAATGTAAAAAAACTTTAACGTTCCAAACATCCGAACGTACACTTTACGTTCGAACTCTACTCTCTTAACATTCGAATTAACGTCTAAACGTCATGATACAAACGTTCGGACATTATTTCATTTTCGTTGGATTCGAGATTCGAACGTAACGTTCGCACGTATAAACGTTCAAACGTTTACATTATACGTCCGAACTATAATCAACAAACATCACCTTTTCTCGTTTGGATGTCAGCTCGTCTTTTTTACGTTCGAACGTTATATTCTGTGACAGATTCTAACCGTCACAGAAAATAATACGTTCGAACGTTATTTCAAACGGCACATCCCCAACCGTCACTAAAAATATTTTTAGTGACGCTTGTACAGTAAACTGTCACCAAATGTAATCCATGACGCACAATACGTGACAATTGTGGTGACGGTCAGAAACCGTCACCAAATATATTTCGTGACTTTTTTTGCAATTCTTGTGACAGTTTCATCTGTCACTAAAACCTATTTTTGTTGTGGTGTACGGATGTGGGAATGAACAAAAGTGCATAAAAAGATTTGGCTGGTCCTAGTTCTTCCGAAATATAGGGTGATAGTGCAGATTGTGGTGGCATAACACTTGTGAGTGGTAATCATGTATCAGTGGCAGAAGACCATGTAGTAAGCAATGTATTGGATTTACAGGTTTGTGCTATGACCCATAATAATTCTGTTGCTGATGCTTTGATGGCTAAAAAGGTGGATGTACTTGGGGCTAGTCCCAGCTCCTTGACAGTGCAGAATTCAGGTGGAAACTGTGAGGAGATAGCCTTCGTATTGGAAGCAACTAGTTTTGGATGCCACCAAATTTTGTGTGCTATTGAGTCTGGCCTAGTGGATGTCAATCCAGATGTGGAGAGGGTGGAGACTTGGGGTATGATGGGAGCAGAGGAGGTAGGTGAGCAGGTGACAGGGGATGGGGCATTACTTGACGTTGTGGAAGATGGAAGGTTGGTGTCTTTGGCTGAGGGAATGGTTGAGGATTATGTCTCAAAACCCGATGAAGACAGGATAGAGCACCTATGTAAAAATAAAGAGTATCCATTTGATGGGGATGCTATAGCGGCAAAAAATGCAAGTAAGGGTGGAAGAACTCTTAGAAGCTCATCCTGGGTTCCTAGCAAGCCCACTTGGATGAATTTATGATTTGTACGCCTCTTTTTTGGAATATCTGTGGTATTCAATTGTTGCGGAGATGTCAATGTAAGTTGGTAAGGAAGTTCCAAGTTAATTTCATTAAGTTAGCTGAGCCTTTTGTTGATGAAAGTCAGTTGGATGTTTTAAAAAATTGGTTGAAGTTTGATTATGGTTTTTCTAATCAAAGTGTTGGTGGGAAATTATGGTTGTTATGGAAAGATGGTTTGGAGGTTTTGGTTAGTCAATCTAGTGCTCAGCATGTGTCTGTCTTGCTTAAGGATGACTCTCATTCTGTTATGGATTTTGTGGTCTATGTAAAATGTGACCTTATGGAGAGACGTGATCTCTGGAGGTTGTTACAGTTGGATGTCATGCAAGATATCCCCTGGTTTTGTCTTGGTGATTTCAATATTATTCATGGAGATGATGAAGGTAGGGGTGGTAGACCCTGGTGGAGAATGGGAATGGATGAATTTAATGCTTTTATTGAGGCATGTGGGTTAAAGAAATGAAGTCTATGGGGGCCAAGTTTTCTTGGTGTAATGGGTAGTGAGGTTTGGCTAGAAGCTGGTCGAAAGTGGACCGTTGTCTCCTAAATCCTCTGGCTATGGATTTATTACCGGATGCTTTGTGCAATTGTTTGCCTTGCTTGACTTCAAATCATTCTCCTATGCTCTTTGTTTTAAAGTCTCAGGCATGTAGATATGGTCCATCATCATTTAAGTTCCAACAAACGTGAGTGTCTCATGCGAATTTTGGAGAGGTCGTGCAAGGCATTTGGCAGGCTCCAATTGCTGATGTGGGGCTATTTCATCTTGTTGCTAAATTAAAAAAGTTGAAAATGGTTTTGAAAGATTGGAATCTTAGAGTTTTTGGGCATACGGAGAAAAATATTTGTGAGTTAGAAAAGCAGATAGAACCAATTGAGGGTCAATTGTTGGCTAGCTTTTTTGAAGAGGTTAAGTCAGAATTACTAATTGCCAAGGAAGAGCGTGTGGTGTGGCTTCTCGGAGAGGAGACTTGGATATCTCAACAAGCCAGACATAGTTGGATGGAGAAGAGTGAGGCCTCCGCTTAATTTTTTAAAACTTATGCTTCTGTTAATAAGCCTATTGTGCAAGAAATAAGACTATGTGATGGTTCTTGTTTATCTTACCCAAAGGCTATTCATGCCGGGGCTGTGGATTTCTTGAGTGAGTTTCTAAAGGCAAGGCCAAGGAGGGCTACCCCAGATTTATCCTTGTTTGTGCAAAATGTCATTACAGACAACATTCTTCTTCGGCTCCCTTCAATCCAAGAGGTAAAAGAGACTATGTTTTCTATTCCGGTGGATAGTTGTGTAGGACCAGATGGGTTTGGGTCTGGATTTTATTGTTCATGTTGGGATATTGTGGAGGCTAATGTGGTGGCCGCAGTTCGAGAGTTCTTTAGTGGAGCCTCTCTACCTAGATTCTACTCTGCTTCTTACATTGTGCTACTTCCAAAGGTGCCAAACCCAACTGGATTTGACAAATTTAGACCCATCAGTCTATGTTCTGTGATTTACAAGGTATGCTCCAAAAATTTTGGTTCATAGATTGTCACCTATTTTAAATAAGATTATTTCTCCGGAGTAGGGGGCCTTCCTACCTGGACGAAGCATCTTTGAGAATGTTATGTTGGCTCAAGAGATGATTCATTTATTGAATAAGCGAGTCCATGGTGGTAATGTCATAATTAAAGTAGATATGGCTAAGGTGTATGAGTGTTGACTGGGCTTTCTTAGTACAAGTCACGTCCTCGGTTTGGCTCTCAGTTTTGTGAGTTGATCAAATAGTGTATTTCTTCTCCATGGTTCCTTGTGGTTATGAATGACACAATGAAAGGATTCTTTCCTAGTGGGTGTGGTTTGAGGTAGGGGGATCCTTTATCTCCATACTTGTTTGTTCTTGTGAAAGAATTATAATCCAAATTGTTAAAGGATAATTTTGGCAACGGGAGGATTATCCCATTTTCTCATCCATGGGGTGCTCCTCTTATATCACATTTATTGTATGGTAATGACATTATTGTGTTTGCTAATGGTGGAAAGTCCTCGCTTCGTGTTATCAGGAATGTCTTTGCTGTTGAGGAATGTGGAGTCTGGTCCACACCGCTCGAGCGGAGGCATTGGCCGCTCGAGCGAAGTCAGGCAGAGTCGAACGCTCGATGTTGGCTCGACAGTGAGCTCGAGCAGGAGGAGTTCGCTCGAGCAGAGGCATTGGCCGCTCGAGCGAAATCAGGCAGAGTCGAACGCTCGATGTCAGCTCGACAGTGGGCTCGAGCGGGATGCGGAAGGGAAGTTCGCTCGACGCGCGCTCGACACGCCGCTCGAGCGAACATACGATTTAGGATTCCGCCGTTTGAACTATAAATCTGTTTTTTGCCTCTTAAGTCTGTAACAGAGCAGCTACGAAAACACTGTGGATGAACAGTGTTGTGACCCATCTTGTAGTGTGATTCCTCAATAATAAAAGTCCTCTGCAGCTCCCGTGGACGTAGGCAATTTGCCGAACCACGTACATCTTGTGTCGTGTGTGATTGCGTGTGTGATCGTTTTCTCATTCGGTGTTATTTTTCAATTCATTGTCATCGTTTTTCACAACAATTGGTATCAAGAGCCAAGGTTCGGGTCTGAGGAGAAACGATGGCTGGAGATGAATTGAAGGTATCGGGGATCGAGAAGTTTGATGGCACAGATTTTGGATACTGGAGGATGCAGATATAGGACTACCTCTATGGGAAGAAACTCCATCTTCCACTATTGGGGCAGTAACCGGAAAAGATGGATGATGCTAGTTGGAATCTGTTGGATCGACAGGTTCTGGGGGTTATTCGATTAACCCTGTCAAGATCCGTTGCACACAACGTCATCAAGGAGAAGACGACGGCGGATCTCATGGCGGCTTTGTCAGGTATGTATGAAAAGCCGTCAGCGAATAACAAGGTACATCTGATGAAAAAGTTATTCAATTTGAAAATGGCAGATAGTACGTCTGTTGCACAACATCTGAATGATTTTAATACTATCACAAATCAATTGTCGTCTGTTGAAATTGAATTTGATGATGAGATACGTGCACTGATACTATTGGCTTCATTGCCAAATAGTTGGGAAGCCATGAGAATGGCTGTTAGTAATTCTGCTGGTAAAAATAAACTGAAATATGATGATATTCGTGATTTGATTTTGGCTGAGGAGGTGCGCAGGAAAGATTCAGGCGAGACCTCGGGTTTGAGTTCAGCCCTGAATGTTGAATCTCGAGGGAGATCACATGACAGGAATTCAAACAGAGGAAGATCAAAATCAAAGTATAGGGGCAAGAGCAAGTCGAGGCTTGGTCAGCAGGCAACTTGTTGGAATTGTGGCAAAGCTGGCCACATAAAGAAAAACTGCAAAAACCCCAAGAAGACGGAGAATGATAGTGCTAATGTGGTAACTAAAAAAGTACAGGATGCACTATTGCTTGCAGTTCATAGTCCAGTTGATGACTGGATACTGGATTCAGGGGCTTCCTTCCATACATCTTCCCACCGGGAACTAATGAGGAATTATGTTGCAGGTGATTTTGGGAAGGTATATTTGGCTGATGGTGAGGCTCTGAACGTAGTGGGGATGGGAGACATTGACATTGCACTCCCTGGCAAGAACAAATGGACCTTGCAAAAGGTCAGGCACATTCCTGAGTTGAAGAAGAACCTCATTTCTGTTGGGCAGCTTGATGAGTGTGGTCATTCAGTGGTGTTCTCAGATAGCACCTGGAAGGTCACAAAAGGGGCATTGGTACTAGCTCGGGGTAAGAAAACTGGTACACTTTATATGACTACTGGTTTAATTGACACTATTGCTACTACCGTTGCAGAGAGCACAGCAGATTTGTGGCATTGTAGGCTTGGCCATATGAGTCAGAAGGGCATGACGGAACTTCTGTCTAGAGGCAAGCTACCAGAACTGAAGACAGTTGATCTCGGTATGTGTGAGAGTTGTGTTATGGGGAAGCAAAAGAAGGTCAGCTTCTTGAAAAGTGGCAGGACGCCAAAGACAGGAAGACTTGATCTTGTGCACACAGATGTGTGGGGTCCTTCTCCAGTTGCATCTCTTGGAGGTTCTCGCTACTATGTTACGTTCATTGATGACCATAGTAGAAAGGTATGGATTTATTTTTTGAAACATAAATCTGAAGTATTTGATGTTTTCAAAATTTGGAAAGCCATGGTTGAGACAGAGACAGGCTTGAAACTGAAGTGTTTGAGGTCTGACAATGGTGGTGAGTATGTTGATGGCGGGTTCAAGGAGTACTGTGCAGCTCAGGGTATCAGAATGGAGAAGACCATTCCTGGGACACCACAGCAAAATGGAGTTGCTGAGCATATGAACAGGACCATTAATGAGCGTGCTAGAAGCATGAGGTTGCACACTGGACTACTACCCACTTTCTGGGCAGATGCAGTCAGCACTGCCGTTTATTTGATAAACAGAGGGCCATCAGTTCCACTGGATTGTGGATTGCCTGAGGAGGTTTGGAGCGGGAAAGAGGTTAAGTTTTCTCACCTTAAAACCTTTGGTTGTCTTTCTTATGTACTTGTTGATTCTGATGCTCGCAGTAAGCTTGAGGCTAAGTCAAAGAAATGCTATTTCATTGGCTATGGAGACGAGGCATTTGGCTATCGTTTTTGGGATGATCAGGGTCGGAAAATCATAAGAAGCAGGAATGTGATTTTCAATGAGAAAATGATGTACAAGGATAAGTCGAGTACAGTTCCTGCAGTAGCTCCTCAGGAGTCCGAGTTTGTAGGATTGGATGACCTACCAGAGGTCACAGTGCAGTGTAGAGATGAGAGTGACGGGGAGAGTGGGTCCAGTACACCCATTCCTATTATTCCGCAGGCAGTTTCAGAACCGTCTACTCCTACAGTTGCAGTTCGCAGGTCAGTTAGGACTATACGTCCCCCACAACGTTTCTCACCTACTTTGAATTACATTCTGTTGACAGATGGTGGAGAACCGCAGAGTTATGAAGAAACCTTGCAAGATGAGAATTCTAGCAAGTGGGAGCTGGCCATGAAAGACGAGATGGATTCCCTGCTAGGGAATCAGACATGGGAGTTGACAAAACTTCCATCAGGGAAGAAGGCATTACACAACAAGTGGGTGTACCGGGTGAAAACTGAGCATGATGGCAGTAAGAGGTACAAGGCTAGACTTGTTGTAAAAGGCTTTCAGCAAAAGCAGGGTATTGACTACTCTGAGATCTTTTCTCCTGTGGTAAAGATCACAACTATCAGGATGGTACTGGCTATGGTTGCCACTGAAGATCTATTTCTTGAGCAGTTAGATGTGAAGACAGCTTTTCTTCATGGAGACCTTGAAGAAGACATCTACATGCACCAGCCTGAGGGGTTTGTGGTACAGGGAAAGGAAAGTTCAGTTTGCAGACTGAAGAAGAGCTTGTATGGCCTGAAACAAGCTCCTAGACAGTGGTACAAGAAATTTGACAACTTTATGCACAGTGCAGGGTATATTAGATGTCAGGCAGATCACTGTTGCTATGTCAGGCATTTTGACAATTCTTACATTATTTTACTGTTGTATGTGGATGACATGCTTATTGCAGGGGCTAGTATTGATGAGATCAATAATCTGAAGAAACAGATGTCAGAGCACTTTGCAATGAAGGATTTGGGAGCTGCAAAGCAAATCCTTGGCATGAGAATTGTCAGAGACAGAGTCAGAGGTACGTTGAGACTCTCACAGGCTGAGTATGTGAAAAAGGTACTCAGCAGGTTCAATATGGACAAGGCCAAACCAGTTGGCACACCCTTGGGAAGTCACTTCAGACTCAGCAAGAATCAGTCACCAGAGTCAGAGGAGGAACGAGATTACATGAGTAAGGTTCCTTATGCCTCAGCCATTGGTTCACTTATGTATGCTATGGTTTGTACAAGACCGGATATTGCCCATGCAGTGGGAGTTGTGAGTAGATACATGAGTAACCCAGAAAAGCAACATTGGGAAGCAGTGAAGTGGATTTTGAGGTACCTAAAGGGTTCCTCAGAAACCTGTTTATGTTTCTCTGGAGAGAGCTTGGAGGTGCAGGGCTATGTTGATGCTGATTTAGCTGGAGATATTGACAGCAGAAAGAGTACCACGGGCTTTGTTTATACACTTGGTGGTACTGCAGTGTCATGGGGTTCTAATTTACAGAAAACAGTTTCTTTGTCTACAACAGAAGCTGAGTATATTGCAGTGTCAGAGGCTGCAAAGGAGATGGTATGGCTACAAGGCTTCTTGGAAGAATTGGGTAAGAAGAATCAGAAAGGCACTCTCTACAGTGACAGTCAGAGTGCCATATTCCTTGCCAAGAATCCAGCATTCCATTCCAGGACCAAGCACATTCAGATCAGGTATCACTTCATACGGTCATTGTTAGATGACGGACAGTTGTTACTTGAAAAGATATGTGGAAGCAAGAACCCTGCTGATATGTTGACAAAGGGTGTTACGCTTGAGAAACTGAAGTTGTGCGCAACTTCAGTTGGTCTTCTAGAATGAAGACAGGAGCAGTGAGTTGCAGAGGTGGAGGATATCATGTTTGAGGAAGACGGAGATACAGCGAGTGTACCAGTCTCCAAGTGGGAGAATTGTTGAGGAATGTGGAGTCTGGTCCACACCGCTCGAGCGGAGGCATTGGCCGCTCGAGTGAAGTCAGGCAGAGTCGAACGCTCGATGTTGGCTCGACAGTGAGCTCGAGCAGGAGGAGTTCACTCGAGCGGAGGCATTGGCCGCTCGAGCGAAATCAGGCAGAGTCGAACGCTCGACGTCAGCTTGACAGTGGGCTCGAGCGGGATGCGGAAGGGAAGTTCGCTCGACGCGCGCTCGACACGCCGCTCGAGCGAACATACGATTTAGGATTCCGCCGTTTGAACTATAAATCTGTTTTTTGCCTCTTAAGTCTGTAACAGAGCAGCTACGAAAACACTGTGGATGAACAGTGTTGTGACCCATCTTGTAGTGTGATTCCTCAATAATAAAAATCCTCTGCAGCTCCTGTGGACGTAGGCAATTTGCCGAACCACGTACATCTTGTGTCGTGTGTGATTACGTGTGTGATCGTTTTCTCATTCGGTGTTATTTTTTAATTCATTGTCACCATTTTTCACAACATTTGCTTAGTATGAAGAGTGGTCTGGTCAGGTGGTGAGTAAAGAGAAGTCTTCTATTTTCTTCCCTAAACAGTTTACAAGTGCTCAAAAAAGGAGTGACTTCAGAATTGCATCTTTTTGAGAGGGTTCCTTTCCTATATTGGATTGGATGGGCTAATGCACCAGATCCGAAGCCAGCTTGAAGGATGGGAAGATAAGTTCCTATCATTTGGTGCTCGCATTTTTTTGTTGAGGCATATTGTGGCAAGTATTCCGATTTTCCTCTTTTCTGTTTTATATGCTCCTAAGGCTATGGTGGCAAGTCTTAATCGGCTCATGACTAATTTTTTTTGGGGCTCCTACAATGGTAGACCTAAAAAGAAGTGGGTTTCTTGGGCTAGAGTGTGTACTCCGATTCTTGAAGGGGGATATTACAAGAATAGTAACCGAAAATTTTTAGGCAAATCAGCTGATATTATATGCAAAGATCAGGGCATCATTTCCACAAGAAAGCCACTACCTTTAATCGATCTGGATCATACTATACCCTCAGATTAGGGCAAGTGTTGAATCTGTCTAGCCAAAAGCCCCAACAATCTCACTAAAATAATATGTATGCCCAAACCCCTCCCCCCGTGTTCAATAAACCATGACAGGAGCAATAGATAAAGAATCCCAAACCCTAACTATTTGCTAATGAATTACAAAAATACCCCCATCCACAAATGTACACAAAACCCCCCAAATTAACTGGATATCTCTCCATTGAAGATGAAATCAAATAGAACTGGTGCCAAATGTTGAGAATGACTCATAATCTAAGGCCCTTTAAGGGATTTCTAGTGACCCTTTGTTCTTCACTACAAATGCAAACCCAGAGTGTCCGTAGCTTTCACAATAGAAATGAGCAAGCTTCTGAGCATGAAAAATAAATGGAAACCTAGGCATATGACCTTTTGAGAGATATTCATCACTTGCCACATGGCAGTAGGTAGATATATTTAAGTGGTATTTTCAATATATTTTGGAAGTGCTCGCGTGGTTGATTTCTCCCGCGTGAACTCTCATTGGGTAAATTACGATATTTTGATTTCCATTATTATTATTCCTCTTTATTATATAAATGTCTAGCTTATTTTAGGTAAAATGTATTATAAAAGCAATCATCATGAATTAAAATGCTCATATATTAGCTTGATTTCTTCAATAAATAATAGTTAATTATTAATCTAGTAATGTCAAGCACTTTGTAGTCCTAAAAATGCAAAAATATTATATTTTTTTGCAGAATGTCTTGTTCACATGAAAATATCTGTTAGTGCACAGAATCATAACAAGTAGGAAAGTGTTTTAAAGAAAATGGATGTCAAACCCATAGAGATTAGTTATGCTATTGAGTATTGAAATTGACTAAATTAATCACTATTTAGAAACCGGAATAAATTGGAAAAATTCTACAATCTAAATTAAATTGAAATACATGAAAATAAATAAATTTAAAAATAAAAGAGTATAAAGTCTAATATTTTAAATATAATAAGAATAGATCTAGATCCGCATTTGATGTCACTTAGCAAATCCCACATAATTTATTCTTCCTCATTATAAAATTCCAAATTTTCCAAGTTGATGATAAAAATCCCTTAAATATTCAATATCTTCTCTTGGGAGATATTAAAAATATCTCTAACTAATAACTCAATATCTCTATGTGAATTCAACTAATTTGAGACTCATTAAGTTCTTTAGATTTTTCGTGAAAATCACACTAATCGCGGTAAAGTATCTCTACTTTCTCTCAACTAATAGTACTTAATCTTATAGCTTTAATTACAAATCACCTCTCGGTCTCGTTGCGATTCAATAGATCGAACAATAACTAGCCAGAAAATTGCAAGCATTAG
Organism: Carya illinoinensis; assembly: GCF_018687715.1. NCBI lineage: Eukaryota > Viridiplantae > Streptophyta > Magnoliopsida > Fagales > Juglandaceae > Carya > Carya illinoinensis. The sequence goes on from NC_056765.1 coordinate 15,323,922, forward strand.
GAACAATGAACAAGCACTCAATCATGGAATTATTGAAAATAACATAACTTGGAATACAAATTATGCGTTCAAAGCTAGACTACATCAAAGTTCTAGAAAATAAAATTAGTTCATAATGAAATTGAAATGCAAAAGAATAAAACAAGTATTCTTTGTTAGAGTCAGTCGATTAAGCATACGGCTCTTGCCTCTGCTCTTCAGATTCGCCTCCACAAAAAAATAAATAATAAAAACTAAACTAAGAAACTAGACTCTAAACTATCGGACTCTAAAAAAAACCCTATAATTCATCCCAAAAGCCAGGATTAAATTGTTTTTAAAGTTGAACAAAATAGAATCATAGACTTACGGCTAAAATCTAGCCTAAAGATCTAGAAAATAGTTTCTAAAGATAAATATTAACAAAAGAGAAAAATATCCTTATCATAATGGGATTATCTAAAATAGAAGATTGAGTGATATGCAGTTTTATTTGCGGAGCTTAGGAGGTCCCACCGGATAGATTGACAAGCATGCTAAATATAGATATTCTCCTCACCTGATGACTAAGATGAAATACTCCTTGGCTTAGATGATAGACCCCTCTCGCCAACCTACCAAGCGGTAAAGCTGCTCGCATTTGCTAGTTATCACCCACGATGTCATTTAAGTTTCACTTAAATATTATCCTTTAGACTGGTCGCTGGGTCTCCATGCCTACCAAGAGGAAAGACTATTCGCTTACTGAGGTTTAAGTCTTCTCACCTTTGGGCAAGATAAATCTCCTCGGCTTTCTTCAAATCTCGTCACCGCTCGTCAATCTGGATCCTTAGGCTCTTCTTTTGTATCAAAATGCTCTCATTTTGCACTAAATCTTCTCATTCCTTCATATCCAATAAAATGAAGAAAAATATAAAATAAAATCAATAGAATTAAAGAAAAACTGACACTTTTCATAAATAAAAGTGTAATAAAAATTACATAAAAATACACTTACCATGTCTATTTGATGATTAACATGTGAAGTATTCGATGGCTTTACTCGAGTAAATCATCTATTCAATCTGTTGTTCAAACTACTGTGCGTGTTATTTACATAGCAGCCAGAACTCGTCAAAGGAACCTATTGAATGATCGTCATTCTATCACCTTGTAAATGAAGAACTAACATTGCGATCTTAGAATCTATCAACAGGACTACCAAATGGTATCCATTCGAACACTACAACTCCAAATCAATCATTATATCTATACAAATATTCTTGAACAGATTGAAGATATATTGTTGTCTGAACAGTGCTAAAGTCAGTGATGGTTGAACAGTGCCATACTCATTTCTCATTCAAACAACCCACTTCCCTTTAAGTACTCCCAAACCCAGACTATCCGAACACCATCAAATGAAAACCCCCTATACTTTGTTCATGACGCTTGGACAAATTTCAACAAAGGAAAAACCTTTTCCACCAAGCACAAAGGTAACAATTTCTTTATATATATATGTATTTTTCAATGATAAATGAAAACCCTATCATCATGCACTTCTCTAGTTATTCTTCTCAAATTTGGGCTCTATTCAAACCCTATTACACATTAATGCTTCAATGTCACCCAAACCCCCATCTGATGGTGCTTATTCTTCTTTGGATTAATCATTATTTGTATTTGATGATGCCCTTAATTTGTTTTGCCTAATATACTTTAATGTCCATATCTCAACTCTTGCACACCAATTACTTGGAAAAAACTCTCACTCATCATGGCCACTCCATTTGTTCTAGGCTTTAGACCTTTCTTCTCTTTAAATGCTTTGTTTCATTCATGGGGCCTGATGACACTTGAGATATGATCACGGAAACTGCCATTATTTCAAAACCATTTTACCTTATATTTTTCGTTGACAACTACGTATATAAAAACATACTTGACACTAACACCTTACCTTTACTTGTGATTATTGTTGAAAGCCCTCTTGTATAGGTTAGTTTGGACAAGGGTATAGTGCATCATTTTTGTCCAATGTAATTTGTCTGTAATACTTCTCAAATCTTGCACACCAAGTGTTGCATCATGGTAGATGTAACACATTTGTCACAAGCATGTACTGAACATTCCACTAGTAGTTAGGATTTGTCCTCTTGATTGAACAGAATTAAGATGTTGTTCACATACATATTTCTATGTAGTGATGGCTGGATCAAAAGGTAAACATTACAAGTGGTTTGCTGGTAAGGTGAAGAAGCAGAAAACTCAGGTCGGGACCATTTCGATCACATGCAATGATTTTGGTACCATACCAAGGGGGTCAAGCAAAAACCTCAAATGCCTTTCTCTAGATTGACTGTTCAAAAGTACATGGCCCAAATATCAAAGATGGAGACAAGATTTATTGATCGTACTACCATACCAAGTGGGTCAAGCAATCCAAAAGCTACAGGCAAGACAGTTGTTGAGATCTCATCCCCAAAGACAAAAGACTAAAAAATTATTGCCAACTATCGTCCATATAAGACTAACTATGTGAACTTTACTCCACTATGGTCTAGCTACAGGAAGGTCATTCATTTATGGACGTGCGTGGTAATTCAAGACCAAATTCAATGTGATCATGAGCTTCTTGTACAAACACATAATGATGTCCAAGCTCTTTTGCAACGTAGGATCCAAGATGATAATAATGATTCTGATTGAGAATGATGTATTTTGGTTCATTTTGGTTTGTACATTTATTGACCAAATTTTATGTAACAAGTTACATTATTGGTGTGGGATCAATTTTTATGAATATGCAGGATTTTGATCTTGTTTCTTAATATTGTTCTATAAGTTGATATTTAGATAGATGGCATTTTAACATGACATAGATGCATGTGTTAAAACTGTTATTTCAAATCACAATGAGTTTAAATGCTGGTATTTAATGGGTATCTATGGCCATCTAGAGACAAGATTTAGACATATGCCTTGGGCATCTTCTAAATTCGTTATGTGTCATTGGGTAGTATTTGGGGATAGATGGCATTTCAAGGTGTGTCTCCATCAAATGAGTAAGTGGTTTACTCAATACCACATTAAAACAAAGAGTAGCTCGAAAATAAATAGTCATACAATGTATAAGTAAGGTTTTACAATAATGCCTTAAAAAATTTGGGTCGATATACAGTTGCCAAGCATGTGCTTGTCTCAAAACTGCATACCATCATTATTATCATTACAGCTATCGGGGTCATCCTCAATGATGAAGTCCTTTTCCTCATCCTCCCAATCTTTATCACTTTCTTGATCATGTATTTCATCTTTGGGGCATACATGAACATCACCTTCTAGGATGACAAACGCATCAACATAGACAGCTGCAACAGCGTCTCTACATAATGGAACGTAGTTAGAACTTATGGTAGCGGGGGCTGGATACACAAATGAAGACTCGCTTTCTTGAGATTCCTGGGCTTGTTCTTCTTGTTTGTTGTTAGATGTTTCTTCAGGCAACACATCATAGACATTCCTTGAGACAATTTTCTACAATACTTTCCAATGACCTCCCAAACTAGCATCATCAAGGTAGAAGACTTGTTGTGCTTGGGATGCCAACATGAATGGGTCTTCCTTATACCATGTATGAGATACATTGATACTAGTATAATGTGGATTTAGACGTACTCCCCTATGATCACTGATGTCTCACCAATCACATTTGAATAGATATACATGTCACCAACCAATGTAGCACAGCTGCAATATATCTGTGAGCACCCAATAGTAATCCTTTATACCCCCATTATGCCTCCCATTAACTATGACACCAAAACATTGGGTGCGACGTGCCCCTTCACAGTCTCGTGTGTGGAACTTTGTACCATTATTTATACAACTAGAATATGATGCAACCCAAGGGTCTAGACCACAAGCCAATGAGTACAATTGATCAAAAACATTGGTGGGAGCCAACATACAATTTTTATTTTTACCTGGTTGGAAATAAGAGATGGACTTGGTTAATATGGCTAATGTTTATTTAAAGCATGTTAGTAAGTAAATACTATATGTAGGCTTTTCCAACGTTGGAAGGAGATACAAAAAAAATGGTTCATACACAATGTTTGAAGCACTCGGGGAATTCTATTTCCTGCTGGATGTCAACATTGAGAGTGGATTCAACAATGATCTTCACATGGTGCTTGCTACAACATATATGAAACACTTGTACGTACATGTCAACTTCCATCTAAAAATTATTGAAAGAATTTTAAAACAAACCAACACAAAATAAGTTCGAGGAAAATCTCACTTGATGTAGTCTCCAATATCCAGGCAATTATTGAGCACGTACCAATGGGCTTTTTGAAGAAGCTTAGTGCATAAGTGGTATGCCATATGCTGTCCTAATGGACACACACGTTGAGAGAAGACAAAAAATGTTGGAGCGGAATTTTGTTGAACAACATTCATATTCTGTTCTTGTCAATTAAATCTAGTCTCAACATCATTTAGGTACTCAGTGCAAGATGTCAAGCACTCCACATGAATGTATGTCTCGGCAATGGATCCTTTTGGATAGGCTCTATTCCTCACATAATGCTTAAAAATTCCAAGATATCTCTTGAATGGGTACATCCATTGATACTGAACTAGACCTGCTACAAAATCGCATGATAGATGAGTTGCTAATTGTACCATTATATCAAAGAAATTCGGTGGAAATGTTATTTCCAATTTACAAAGAATAATTGGGATGTCACATTCAAGCTTCTTCAAGATGTCCACATTTAAAGTTCGTTTGCAAAGTTTCCAAAAAATATGTGCTTAATTCTATTATTACCAACCTTATATCTTCGTGCAAAAACTTGCCGATGGCAACTGGAAGCAACCTTCGTAAAAGGGCATGTGAATCATGGCTCTTAAGTCCAAAAATCTTACAATTTTGTTCATTCACGCATCTTGTTATATTTGAGGCAAACCCGTCTAGAAATTAAACCGATTTTAACCATGAACAAAACCTCATTCGATCTTCCCCCACCAATGTGAAATAAGCAAGCCTTGTCAAGAAGTAATCACCATCCTCCTCCAAGTGTAAGTCTTTCCTTATGTCAAGCCTCATCAAATCCTTCCGAGCCTTGATGGTGTCCTTTGTTTTACCCTCAATATTCATAATGGTTCCCAGGAGATTGTCGCAAATATTCTTCACAGTGTGCATAACGTCCCAATTGTGTCTCAACATTAAGGTTTCCTAATATGGTAATTGGAAGAAGATGCTCTTCTTTACCCAATTCAACTCTTGGGGTGAACGCTTCATTTTTTAGGTAGTTTTACCGAATGGCATTTCAGGAATTCTTGTGAGTTGTTGTAATAGATCACGTCCAAACAAAGAAGTTGGAGCCATACCATGCTCTTCCAAACCATCAAACAAGTCGGAATTGAGTCACCAACTATGATCATTTGGTAAAAGTTGACGATGATGCATATAATAGTGTTTCCCACCATATGTCAACCATTTTGATCTTGTGTCCATATTACAACTAAGACATGCCAATTTTCCTTTTGTACTCCATCTAGAGAGATTTGCATATGCAGGAAAGTCGTTAATAGTCTACAATAAAGTTGCATGTAAACGAAAGGATTGGTCGTGTGAGGCATCGTAGGTGAGAATACCTACTTCCCATAAATGTTAAAGCTCATCAACCAAGGGTCTTACATATAGATCAATGTCATTTCTAGGAGCTTTTGGACCAAGGATAAGCAATGTCAACATGAGGAATGGTTCTTTCTTACACAACCATGGAGGTAGATTATAAGGTACCAATAGAACTGGCCAGATGCTGTAAGGCTTGTTGACATTATCAAATGGGTTGAATCCATCACTTGCTAGACCAAGTCGAATATTGCAAGGTACATTTGCAAACCAAGTATGCTGGTTGTCAAAATCTTTCTATGCCAAAGAGTCACAAGGATGCCTAAGAGTACTAGAATCGTCCACTTGATTCTTTGAATGCCAAGTCATATAGGATGTTGTCCAGGATGTCATGAATAGCCTTTGGAGCCTCAGTGTTAGTGGGAAGCAGTGCAATTCCTTGCGAGGAACTTTCTTCTTCTTACTTGCGTCAAGGTTCTACCTCAATAGACCACATGCTGGGCAAGTTTGAGATTGGCATGCTCTTTCCAATATAATATACAATCATTTGGGTAAGCAAGTATCTTTGTATAACTAAATCAAAGATCACGTTCATGTTTCCTGATGCATGGTATGAACTCGGCAATACAACATGAGGAAATGCATCCATCAACAACTGAAGCATCATATCAAATGAATTCACAATCTAACCACCAATACTTTTGATATGGATCATTTTAAGAGTAAATGATAACTTTGAAAATTTTACACAACCTAGATATAGTGGACGTCTTGTGCCTTTAAGCAATTGATCAAAGACTACTTGCTCCAATGGAGTACTTGTGGGTCCTTCATATCCATCGGCATCACCTTCACTGGTGTCCATAAATCTCCCAAAACAGATGTCATCTAACATGTCTTCTATGTCATCAACATAATATCCATGCTCATTAGGATACTCATTATCGTCGTGGGTATTAAACGTGACAAAATCATCTGTCTCTTCATGGAATATCCACCGTGCGTAGTTATGATCAAAACCTAGGATAAGAAGATGTTCTTCAACGATATGGATGAGATGATAATAGTTATTAAGACATCCTTGTAGAAGGATATCTAATAACATTGTTTCCAGATGCATGATCTCGTGTCATTGAGAGAAAGTTTTGAATTCCCACACGATAACTTTGATCTCTAAACCGATATGTTATATTGATCTAACTCTATTTGTGTCCCTATGCAAGTGACGTAACAAAACATTATAAGCATAACAGTGGCATGATTGGTATAGAATGATACTACAAGATATGAAAAAAAAAAAAAAAAAAAGCAAAAACATCGTTCATTTAAGTAAAACAAGTATGTATAAATATTCTTTTAGTAATAGTTGTGATATTATGCTGCTGGTGACAATAATTGTTAACCAATATACAACAAGTTCTATAAGTTGTCCTTAATCAGGGTAAGAAATGAATAGTTAATTAGAGTAGAGGAATAAATTTAATAAGAATATTTTATATGTGATTGTCCATATAATTGTTATACTTTTGTATTAAACACAATATCAAATAGTTAGAGGGCTGAATTTTGTATATGGCAGGTGAAAGGTAACATGGTTAATCAAAATACTTTCTATCAAACACTTGGAAGGCATCCATGGTTGTATGTAGTTATTGATCAAAACTATTAATCTGCCAATTGGGTTCACATCTTGAGATGAGAAAAATCTCCACTTTCAATAGAAGAATATGCATGGCAATGTGGTTGACTAGTAATGGACTGAGTCAAAGTTAGACACTATTATTTGCAAATATAAATGTATTGTAAAATAGGAGCACTAGGTAAATATTAGCTATTGTACTCATTATTAATGATGCAAAATAGTTGTAATACACCATGAAATTTGTTCATAGGAATTGAAGAAGTCATGGGGGTTGTTCATTGGTGGAGGCTTACCTTGAAGATATGTGATGCAGGCTTGCCCTAGATGCAATAGAGTATTTTATATAAAGAGCAGATTTAGGTAATATGTCAAATCCAAAAATGGGAAATAATCCAAAGAAAAAGAACAATTTACAAGCAACAACTTGGCCTTCCGATTGAGCATTCAGGCTATTATCTCTATTGGGTTTTATATATATATTTAGGTTAATACCTTAACGGATGGTAGAATGAAGTAGGTAAGAATGAAATTATAGTATTGAGGGAAACAGAGCATTATATTTTCCATTTTGCAACGAAATACATTTGTTGCAAATCACTCATTAGTAACAAAATTTCGGTAGTTTGCAAGGAAATGATAACCGTTGGTAATTAGTTTTCCCAATGATATATATTAGTGGTAAAGTATTGTTGCAAAGAAATACTTTCGTTGCTAATTATGATATTGCAAGGAAATAAAGTCGTTGGTAATTTATTCTTGAAAGGGCATTATATCATTGCTAAAATCTTTTTGCAAGGAAAGAAATACTTTTTGCAAGGGAAGAATGTCGTTGGTAATTAATTTTTATTCTCCACCCTCCTGTTATTTGTAAGGAAATAAAATTGTTGCTAAAATGTTTTCACAAGGAACTTACCTCATTACTAAAATAGGATTTGCAATGAAATCATATTGTTGCTAACTTCGGATTAAAAAAATATCCTTCTCTTGCAACGAAGTTGAAAATGGTTGGTAAATATTTTTTAGCAATGAAATAATATCGTTGTAAATGATGATAGCAATGAAATTATTCGTTGCTACATTGATAGTTGCAACAATTGTAATTTGTTGCTAAATGTTACCATTTTCCAACAAAATTATTATAGTAGGAACAAATTTGTTTCATTGGAAATGAATTAGCTATAGATTTATTTCATTTCCAATTAGGCGTACTAAATTGCAAGGAAAAATTTCATTGCTAATGCACATTTTACTTGTTGCAACGAAACTAAATGGTTGGTAATGGGTAGAAATTTTTTGCAATGAAACTTAATGGTTGGTAATGGGTAGAAACTTTTTGCAACGAATCAATGTCGTTGGTATTATCTCAAAATCATTGCTAAATGAAATGGCATTCCAGATCCTCCGTGCTTTGCAATGATAATTTTGCAAGGAAATATTCTCGTTGCTTGCAAAATAATCATTGCAATTACTTCTATTTGCATGGAGAAATCAAATTTCATTGGTAAAAGGGTATATTTTAGCAATAGAAAAAAAATTCATTGCAAATTTTCATTGTAAAAAGTCATTCTTGTTGTAGTGAGTTGAAATAACAGATAACTATGCGATTTTTTTTTTCTTCCTCTAAACTTTATTGAAAAAAGATCACTCCGCGATTAGAGATCATGACATGATGTACAATAAATAGTTGCATTCCTCCTTTCTTTAGGGTTAAACGCAGTACCGCTACCGCTAATGTAACGAATTCTTGGTGCTTTAAGCATAGACCCTTTATTTTTTTTAGTTTCATAACCATAACCAAAACCTTATTAACTTTTCCTAACTTATCTCTTTCCACAATAAATCTCAAAATAATATTAATAATAAATATAATATATAACTACTTTAAAAATATTTCTAAACAAGCCAATGAAAGGATCTTATTATTGGATGTCTACCTCATCGATGCACTATACACGGTGTATTTTGCATAAAATAAGAATTCAATAGTATTATTATTATCTCTTAAAAAATTATTATTATTATTATTATTATTATTATTATTATTATTATCATATATTATTATATATAATGTAATTTTCAAATGAGTCCAAATGAGCAGGTAAACAATCTTACCCACCAATGCACTATCCATAGTGCACATTGTGATATCCCATTTTTACGTATTTTTTATTGAATGAGTATTTTAATTTAATTAAAATATTGGTTCTTTTATTTTTAATTTATTGAATTTTAACTGGATTTATTTAGTTGTAAAATTTATTTTAAGGTGCTTTCTTATTATTAATTGTTTTGTGTTTAAATTGCTCTTTAATTTAATTTAGTTTATTTTTGGATTTTAAATTTTGTTCTTAGTTTTTACTAATTATTTATTTTATTTTAGTTAGATACTATGTTTAAATTATTTTATTCGATTTATTACTTTTAAAATTGTTTTCATTGAATCAGTTATGGACCCTAGATGTGAGGATTGAATTTCATTTCTTTTCCCTATCTTTTCTTTTTCTCTTTTTTTTTTTGCCCTTTTTCTTTTTCTTCTTCTTCTCTTTTTTTTTTTCTCCTTCTTTTCCTCTGCTTTTCTCCCGCACGACAACCCCGCTCCTTCTCCCCTATTCGTTCCACCTTCCCCCTCCAGTGTGCTGCCACACACTAGCGTGGCCGTCACCGCCCCTCCTACCTGGTTCCCCACCAACCGATGACCCTTCTCCTCTGTTTTCAGCCCATCCCGCGCCACCCATCTTCCCCACGCACAGCTTCAAGCCACAACTACATTTTGCTCCCAAGCCGTCGTGCCCCTACCGTTTGCTGCCAGCTCTTCACCACACCACCGGTGACCTTCCAGCATCCTCCACCATGAAGCCCAACCCACGACAACCACTCTTTCCCCTTAAAGTAACACAAACCCAGCTCCACTTCATGCTCCTCCCCGTAGCGCCACCATGACCCACCACACCACCCCACCGCCATCACCATTATCTTCTCCTCACACCAGTGAGTCTTCCCTAGTCTTCCTGAGTCTAATCGTGCCTCCACCTCCCCCCCCCCCCCCCCCCACTCTCCCACAACCCCTTTTCCTCAAAGTTGGCCGATCTCCTCCGTGCTCCACCACCCACGACCACCAACCACCACCATCAACTCTATTGACATCCATGAACCCCTCCATGGCCAACCCAAGCCTCCCCTAGCTTCCCTTTGAAATGACCACTTTGAGACCCACGGTCACAGTGCATTTTGCAATGTTACCTTGCTTTTCTACCTCCTTTTGTAGTTCATTGATCTTCTGAAAATTATTTTATAGCGTTATAAGTATTTTCCAAACTTCCTTTTAGATTTAAATATATTATTACTTTTACAATAAATTGTGACTGGTTGGTTATGCCGGACTGAGTTCGAGGAGTCAAGGGTCTGGGGTTAGGGGTTAGATGGATTTGATGATAAAGTTATTTATATTTGTTTGATGTTTGGTTTCGTGTCATACATTGCATAGTGCACGTATGTTCATGTTTGTAAAATGAAAATTGGGTTTTCATGTAATTGCATGCATGTACATGTGTCGGAAATTAAAAACTGGATTTTCAAGTGAGAAATGATTTTGGGCATATTTGAACAATCTGATTGACTGGTTTTGAGTCAGAGGTACTGTAGGAATGGTGGTAAGCAGGGATGATGGTAGAGTCCCGCCTATGATCCCCGCATATGGTGCACGTGTATGGATGGTGGCAAGCAAGGATGGTGGTAGAGTCCCGCCTGTGATTCTCGCCTACAAACGGGTTTGTAGCGATGGTGGTAAGCAGGGATGATGGTAGAGTCCCGACTGTAATTCCCGCCTACGGTGCACGCGTAGGGATGGTGGTAGAGTCCCGCCTGTGATTCCCACCTGCAGTACTCTAATGGTTGGTTATTGGGCCATTTTCTGAAAAAATGGCGAGTTTGATTAAAGGATTATTTTTGGTCCATTTTCTGGAAAAATGACAGGATTTTTATAAGTGGACTTTTGTGGACCATTTTTTGGGAAATGGTGGATTTATTGTTTGAGCCATTATCTGGGATAATGGCAAGGAAATATTTTAATGGTAATATTGTGGGTCATTATCTAGGATAATGACGAGAAAATGTTTTAATGGAAATGTTTGGGCCAAAAATGTAATTTTTGGCATGTGTTAGAAAAATGTTTATTTTTGGGAAAAGATCATTTTTGGATCTCATGCATCATGTTCATGCATATTATTGAGTTTTAATGTATTTTTATCTTGTGGGTGTTTGGATGAGTACTTACCTGCATTACCGTCTTTGGTACCGTGGATTTTGATGCAGAGGACAACAAGGCGGCTTTGCCAGAGGAGTGATTGGGGATCACTCTCTTGTGGGTTGTGACTTATTTCTCGATTTTAGTTCTTACTTTTGATTTGTTTTATATTTATGATGGTTAATTGTAATATTTTAGTACGCTTATTTTTAAGCGAGCTTGTATTTAAACAAATTCTAGTACTTAGTTGACCGACTTTAATTATCTGCTGCGTTGTTCTGTTATACTCGTGTTGCATGTACACATACTTAACACGTGACGATGGGATGTGTGACCCGTGTTGTCATCATCTTAGACGCCTCGATTCCACGTGTCCGTACGTGGGAGTTGGGGGCGTGACACACGTCGGTGCATGAAAAGAAAAAATCATTATTATTATATATTATTATCACAATATAATATAATATTGCAATTCTACCAAATGAGCAGGTTAAAAGATTGTATTGGAAGTTTGCCTTAGTAACTATGTTCAATCAAATAACAAAAAGAAAAGAATTTGTGTTCAATATTTATTGAGTAATGCTATTCAACTTCTCTAGCCTCCACACACCATATTTTTATAAATTTTTTAATTTTTTAATATTTTTTTGAAAGAACTTTGAGTTTATTATTATTAAACTAATTGGATTCTTCAATTCATCATCTATATATTAAATATTTGATAAAAGAAAAAAATTAAAAAAAATTAAACAAAGTGTGGTGTGTAGAGGTTGTGTGAAATTGTGAATGGTATGAGATTGTGTAGCCTTTTTCATATTTATTTCCTCTCCCTCTTTCTCACGCCAAAAAAGCCTTTCAGATTGGCCAAAAAAAAAAGTCTACATATCTGATTTTTTTTGTTGGAGGACCTCCTCCTCCTCCCTCTCATTTTATTTTTTCTTTTTTGTTTTTTAAAATTGAAAACGTCATATTTACAATTTTTCAACGACTCTCAAAAAATACTTGCAACACAAGAAGACTCCCAGGCTGAAACTCATTTCGATGATAGTGATGATTTTAATGGACGTACAGTCACATTACAAATCTAATTGAACTGATTGATCAGGGTAAATTGCTTGTGTGAGATTTGTGAGGAAAATCAAAATTCTTTATAATTTAACGAATTCTCATGCAATATTGGTGAGTTGAGTGCTTTTAAAACAGTAATTGAAATTTTTTATTGGGTCACTTTGCATTAGATGGATCCATCTAGTGATGTCTGCATACATGTCTCTTTGTCAGTTTGTGACAATAAAAATGAATGAATGTGTGCATTACCTAACTTTTAGGAGGAGTTGTACTACAAGAAGGAATTAGTTAATTGATAAAACTGAGGGGAGCATGGATATTAATTGATTTTTGTTAGTACTGAATCCTGATTACAGCTACGTTGATTTTGTTAATTAGTTGGCCTAATTCTATTCTTTTACCTGTTAGTTTTCTAAAGTTGATGTAAGTGTGTTGTTAGTAGTTACTTTCAAAACAACATGAATATATTTTTGAAGACTTTCTCAATGGATCTATACATCTAATTGTGTACGTAGTTCTATTTTGGTGTTTTCTTGAAATTGACCTATGTAGTCTTGTTTGATCACTAGCTTTAAGCACTTTGACCAATTTTTTCGTACAATAGATCATCTAAACCACAAAATCAACGCACCATGTCAATTTATCTACATAATGCAATGTTTAATCTTTGTATTTCTAGACCTTTAGGTCCTAGGAAACCTCATTTATCCAAACTATCCAAGCTGTCAGATGTCGAGGAACAGAAACTGACCAACGCTAGTGGACCCTCAACATGTGCTCAGACACCATGGACACTAGTTCCTGAAGCTGAGTCAAGGGAGAAGATTGATCAATTATTTGCACCGATTCGTCTAATAATTAAGAAGCTAGGAAAGATGGACGACAGCCTCAAAACTCTCCAATAGAAGATCGGTTCGCCCTCATTAAGTGATCATCAAACATTGGAGACTCCATGTTTGGAAGCTGAACTCATGTTAAAGGAGGCGATCGAGTCATTTGTAACTAACTCGATTAAAAATATATTAAAGAAAATGGTGGAAGACCTGAAGGCTCACCACAAAACTCATGCATAGGCTCCAATCCAAAAGCTTCACTGCTTAATATCTTCACAAGAGAGATATTAATATCATTGCGACCATATATATGATCATCCATATCAATAAATAAAGACTAGATATTGAACTTTGAAGTTTCATCATATATACGAATTCTAGAGTATATGATCTAGATATGTTTGTTGCTTGGCATCGCACTAGCTATATATATACTGGCTAGCTTGGTTGTTTAAATTAGTATTTTAATTACATGTATGCGTGTTTAGATGTTTATCATGCATTTCAGCATTATTAACTATGTTTGTGCTTGGTTTGATCATCTTATATTTAACTGCCATCTCCATGTTGCCATCTATCTTGTAACAGCCTGCTAGAAATTCAATTGTGAAATTTCTATTGACTTTAGGAACCTCGTGAAGAGTCTATAAGTTTTCACGAATCCATTAATCATATAGGTTTTAGTCTAACTACATAGTTAGTGTTATTACTCATTATGGTATCAGAAGTGTGTTTTTGATTATTGGAGATAGTTAGAAGTGTCTAAATATATTATGGTTTGTGCCATTAGACTCGGAGGGTTATTTAAGGTCTTATGGCGCAATAACACTTTTTCATATTTTCGGACGAAACGTCTGTTCAAAATTATGGATATTATTGGATAAAAATATCTTGAGCTAATTTTTGTGGATATTATTGGATAAAAATATCTTAAGCTAATTTCGTGGATATTATTGGGTAAAAATATCTTGAGTTAATTTTTGTAGATATTATAGGTAAGAGAGTCCTACACTCCACTCTCACTTCGGGTAAGAGAGTCTTACACTTAACTCTCACTTCGGGTAAGAGAGTCCTACACTTAACTCTCACTCCAGCCTCGTCTCTTCCATATCTCATCCATAAGTATCTCCAGCCACCCCTCCCCATGAAATTATCTTCATTTACACTTTCCATTGAAAGAATACCAAACACTCTCTCTCGGACAGCTTTTAGGTGTTCTTTTGCACGCCCATTTCGAAGCTTTTATAAGTGTTTTATCATAAAGTCTCCTTCATATAAGTTTTTCCTTTTTGAGTCTAGTTTACGTGGATATCTTATTTTCCCCATTTTAAGATCATTTGGTCAGTCAAATATTGTGTAAACTATAGAAATGTCATTTTGGGAGATAAACTGGAGAATATGTTATAGTTTGGAGTTTTTGACCAAGCTAATGGATAGATATTCATCCGAAATTTTTATAGAGTATTTTTAACATGTGTATATGATTATTGGTTGAGGATTTTTGCATGATTAAAGGTTTTGATGAAATATTTTCTTAGATTTAGAAACTTAGAAACTGGAAGAGGAAAAACAGTTTCTGTTTTGAGAAAGTTTAACTCTTTGGTGGTCTAAACCTATTCCAATGACTTTGATAATTTTATTGGAAGATCCTAAGCATCTTATATACATGTTATATTATTATTTTGAAGATATTTGATGTTAGTTTCAAAGATATGAATTTTTATGCAAAGAATATTCAAATAAGCCAAAGTGTGGATGTTCTTGGCTAAATGTTTTGGTTAATTTTTAACCATGTTATCTTGAATTAGAAGCTTATATATGTTTTAGGAAATCTTTTAAAACCATGTGATGGTTTGGTTTGAAGATCACATATTTCTAAGTCATAGATCAAAAGGTTGATCAAAATAAGTTGGAAACAAAAATCAATGGAAATAGCATTTGGGAATTTTGGACCTATGGAGTTTTAATAGTTGTGATTAGTTTTAAATTTTTCTAAATTGATATTTGAGTTGAGGATAAAATTTACATGAGGCATGTAAATTTTGGTGACTTTTGGAGTTAGTATGCAAAATCCTTAAGTTATGGGTAAAACGGTCATTTTCCTACATATAGAGAGTAAAATGGAAATTTTACTCTTTAGGTTAGTATTTTCCATATTTCAAGTTATTAGTGATTTAGTGCTAACTTTTAGAATCACTAATTACAGTTCCTCGTGATCGCACTTGAGGTTTTATAAGAAACGCGGAGATCGAGGTAAGTTAGCTTTTAACTTACTAGCAGTTTACTGTGTATGTGTGCTAAGTAAAGGAACTATAGTGTATGTATGTGTGTTATTATATATGTCATGCCATGCCAAGTTATTACGTAATTGTCTGTTATATAGAAATTATTCCGTCATCAGTTATTATCTGTTACATAATATATTCTGTCATGTATTGCTGTACAGTACAAGTACGTCATGCTAAGTATGTCATCTATTACATGTATGTCAAGTCATGTAATATTCACTGTTGCAAGTATGTCATGTTAAATATGTTGTCTATTATATGTTATACCATGTTACGAAATGTTTCTATCTCAAGTTGGTCATGTATTTCAAGTTATGTTCAAGTCACGTTATGTTACGTCAGGGCTTCAGTCCTTTCGTATTCCAGTCGCGTTTCATATTGAGTTTGTGTAGAATACATGGGGTCACAACAACTGTGGAGTATGTATTTACACGTAGAATACATGGGGTCACAACAACTGTGGAGTATGTATTTTTCATGTTAAGTCAAGGTTGTGTAGAATAAATGGGGCTACAACAACTGTGGAGTATGTATTTACACCTAGAATACATGGGGCCACAATAACTGTGGAGTATGTATTTTTCATGTTCAATCAAGTTTCAGAACAAGTTCATGATAAGTCAAACTTCATATCATGTTCATGTTAAGTCAAGTTTCAGAGCAAGTTCATGCTAAGTCAAGTTTCAGATCAAGTTCATGTCAAATCAAGTTCAGTTCATGTTTCAATTTAAGTTATGTCAATTATGCTATGTTGTACGCCAAGTTATGCTTTAATTACTTATGAATTTGATTATGCATTTATGCTTTTACTGTCATCCATGCATCATTAGCCTATGTGGAAGTTTTTTGTTAACTTGCTGAGATTTGTAATCAAATCTCACTTTGGTAGTCGCAACTACCATTCCCCCCGAATGGTAGATCTTGTTACAGGACCTGAAGGAGAATCAGGAGCTGACCAACTAGACACAGTTGACTGAGCGACGATGCAACGTCAATGTTAATATAGTAGTTAACATAAATTACTACTTGTACTATGGAGTTGCATCTCCAGTACTTTTTAGATCATAAGCATTTTGGACTAGTGTTAGGGCTATGCTCCGATTCCGACAGAGTCGGAATTGGAATTTCGACTTCCGACTCCGACTATGGTCGGAGTCGAAAACGAGCTCCGATTCTGATTCCGAGAGGATTCGGAGTTCGATTCCAATCGGAATTCCGAATGGAATTCCGACTTCCGAATTCCGATCGGAATTCGGAATTTCGATTACTGTTGATAGTCGGATTTCCGATCGGGGCCGGAATTCCGACTTCCGACTTTAATTCCGACTCGGCCAACTTGATACGTTTTTTTTTTTATTTTTTTTAAATTTATTTTATCCTTATTTCATAAAAACTCACTTTATATAGTTCCATTGAGGTATTTTTGTATAGATTTTATTGTTATTTTCAATTTTCTTGAAATATATAAATTATAAGAGCTTGAACACGTTAAAGCGTATAATTAATTAATTAATTAATTTTCCTGGTATAACGAGTATTATGGACAATATTTTCAATGCAAAAGGTCAAATATGTTTGAGCACATTAGACTGCATAATTAATTATCATACATAATTCAGAAAGTCCTAAACAATTAATAATAGGAATAACAGCCTATTTCAAAGTTTGATTAAACAATCCATAAGAATAAACATTTTGATTCAACCAAAATAAAAAACATCATTTGCACTTTACAGCATCGTACTTGGTCATTTGAACTTTGAAGTACCTGAAATTAAGATAAAAAAGTATTCAATCAATAAATATAACTAAATATTGATACATAAAATTGAACACAATAAAAGTAAAATTTCATTACCATTAATACCAATAAAGACGTCCTTAATTCTGATATCAACTTATCTTTATCCATACTCCATCATTCATCGGCAACTACACTGGGGTTCACAATTAAATCTGTGAAATGTTAAAAAAAATATAAATTAAATAAATTTATGAAATCATAAAAACAATTAAAATAATCAATAATAAAAAGAAAAAGTAAAATAAGGTTACCATCTTCAAGCCTATAGCTCTCATCATCAATGCCAATGCTATCTAGTCCAAGGGGTGTATCACTGATCCAGTTCTGTGTGCAAACGAGGGCCTCCACGGTTGACGGTGACAAAGAACTCCGGAAAGCATCCAAGACTCGACCTCCAGTGCTAAACGCTGACTCAGATGCAACCGTCGTAATAGGAATGACTAGCACATCTCGGGTAATACGGAAAAGGATTGGATACTTGATGGAATTAGCCTTCCACCAAATGCATATCTCAAATGCAGGACTAGGTGCCTCGACCTCTTCCATAAAATACCGTTCAACCTCTAAAGTACACCCCATAATATTCTTCAATGCAACGAGCTGATGATACTCGTTCATGATGTCATAATTCCTACGACGTCGAGGCAATGTGTCAGTCGGGCTAAAGTCATCAGAGAGAGGTGTCGAAGTCACGTGTGAGGTACCCGCTGAAAATGAAGGTTGTCCACTATTTTTGTAGTGGTTGTACAAGTCATCGAGATCAGTTTTCAGCGCTGTAATAAACAATGCAGCCTTCATTGCCCCGAGGACGGAATTTGCCCAATATTCTATCACGGCCAACTTGATTCGGGGGTCAAGGATCACAGCTACAAAGAGTAATCTATTTATCTTCTCAATTTGCCCCCAATATTTATTATATTTGGACAACATCCTCTGAGCCATACCAGATAACAGTCCGCTAGGGTCATCGCAACCATCTTCCAAGTGGTGGTGTAGTGTCGAGATCTGACTAAACCACAAGTTTGCAGTCGTGTATGCGGATCCAGATATTTTCATTGTAATATCATAAAAAATCTGCAAAAATGTGACAAAGAATCCTACACTCGTCCAATCATGTGTGTCCGGCGGACCGAGCCCATTTCCTGCAGGCTCCAGCAAAGCATACCGCAGACCCCCATCTTCCACCTCCATCCGCTCAAACACTTTTTGGTACCTCTGTGCCACATCCAACATCATGTATGTAGAGTTCCATCGAGTGGGAACGTCCAAGCACAGCATCCGAGAATGTTTTATCCCAAGTTGTTCCTTTATTGCCCTGAATTTTTTCAGCCTTTGCGGGGAAGCCCTCACATACTGCACAATGTTGCAGACTTTTGTAATGGAATCGTCAACCTCTTTTAACCCTCACTCACAATCAGGTTGATTATGTGAGCACAACAACGAATATGGATAAACTCATGGTCTCGGATGACATCAGCCCTCACTCTCGTATTCCGCTTGAACCATTCAATTGCAGTATCATTAGCACTGACATTGTCAACTGTAATGCATAAAACCTTCTGTATTCCCCAATCTTTCAAGCAATCATCCATCGCTGCCCCAATTGATGCACCCTTATGATCATTTATTTCTTTGAATCCAATAATCCGTTTTTTTAAAGTCCATGAACTGTCTATGTAGTGTGCTGTAATACACATATATGAAACATTCTGTATAGACGTCCATGTGTCAGTCGTAAATGAGACTCTCTGGCCGGTCGTCACAAACATTTGTCTCATCTCAGCCTTCTCTTTCAAATGCCTTTTCATATAATCTCGCATCACTGTATACCGTGACGGCATTGGGAATCATGGCTCAATAAGCTTGATAAACGATCGGAACCCACTTTTCTCAACTGTAGTAAACGGCATCTCATCTTTTATGATCATCTCGGCAAGCGCATCTCTCAACATCTTCTCACTATATTGAGGGATGACCATTTTCTTGGATTGCGTACCATCAGTTGCAGTAGAAGTTTCATAACTTAGCATTGTCTGATCTCGGGCCGCCAATCCTTTCGCTATCTTATACCTCTAGCAACTATTTAGATGTGATATTAAACCAGCAGTGCCTTGTTTCTTTGAATGACATGCAACCTCTATGCCACAATGGTTGCAAGCTGCATGCGGTTCCGAGGGATCACCGTCAACCTTTGTGAAATGTTCTCACGTCCATGACCTTTTTTTATTTGATCGTGGACGTGGTGGTCTGGCCCTCGTGGATGAAGGTGGTGGTACATCCGGCTCATCCCCAATACCCATCTCCTCCTCATCATTAAATGTATCCTCATCTTCTATGTTTACGGGGAGTGGGAATCGACTACTTGCACATGAAGTTTGTGCTCTGGAAGTGGGTCTGGATCTCGGTGGTGGGGACATAATTGTGGCATCCTGATCTTGTTCTGGGATCCCATATGGTTCTTCCTCCATAGCTTGAAATCTGACACATTTAGTTGCAAAAATTAAAGTATTTATTAAAAAAACAATAAACAATAAAACAATAAGCTATAGACATGCATAATGAATTCATTTGGCCAGTCTCATGTTAGAAGTAATTACGTATGTTATTTTCTTTGATTATTATAATTAATGATGAGAAGAGATGTAATCCCTGTACACAGGAAGTATAAATGAATCCACTAAATAAAAAAAAGACCTGTTCACCTCTATGAACATCAACTTCTCTCTTAGGAAGTATAAATGATCTAGCTGCTACTTTTGCAAAGGTTAGCTTCCTTGAAATTGATGCTCATGAAAGAGTTATATACAAGTTTTGATGAGTTTCTCAATTTCTTTCATTTTTATGTCGTCTATCAACACTTTTTTTTTTTTTTAATATGATGGTATTAGATTCTAACTGTATTATTGATCTTTTCTCTTCTTTCTATATGTTAAGTTAAAACACACCCCTCTACTTAAAAAGAAATTATAACACCCATTTCCTCTAAGCTAAGGGATGCTACTAACATAAACAATTCTACAAGCCAAGTATAAGAAGATTCCATTATCAAAATATTCTGAAACATCATCAATAAAACCCAACAGTAGCATTTATTTCAAAACAATAAAGTTATGAGTTCTTGCTTCTTCTGAAATTCCTGTATATATATATATTGAAGTGACCTGAAGTAATTTCTTTTTTTCTCTATCACAGCTTCCAATATATCTTTTGTATTTGATATTGATATGGGCACAAACATTCAATGCAAGTGAGTAGTTAAACATAATCGAGTTTGTGAAAACATGATGATTAATTTAAAATAAATATTAATTATGGGGGGCCTCCTATGAAATTGCCTGCAATTTGAGCAGAAAATTCAAGAAATCTCCAAGTTCTTCAACATTGATTATTGTTCACATAGATCTTTCGAGTAATATTAAATATTATATTTAATAAATATTGTAAAATTCAATTTTTGTATTTATCTCACTCACACTCTAGAATCCAAATAAAAAATTCTTAGCTCTTGACCATATATCATAAGAGTGAAGAGAAGAGGACTAATGAGTAATTACTACCTGTAATTTGATTTATAAATCTGATAAAATCTCCAATCACATGCAAAAACAATCTTTAGTAAGACCGAAAAGAAATAGAGGATTGTTTGCGACATTTTTCTACCATGCTATTTAATAGCCAAACTGGATTTACTCGTCCCTAAAATAAAAAAGAAAAGCAGGGAAGAAAGCAAGAGAAGATAAAACAGTGAAAACATGCTAGTATGTAACCTTAACAACCAAGCAAAGTCCAATTTCAAGACTAAACAACGGATGGGAGTCATTTATGGTGGTCAGCGTCATGATGCTACTATGGCATGCTGCCCTACATATTATGACTAGAAAAGAAGATAATGGGGCATTCTAGGAGGCTGAGAATCCAGGTGGTTCTACAAAAGTGGGTAATCTTTGGCAAGCTAGACAAGACAAGAATGAGACATTATCATGGTGAACTTGCTTTGGAGATAGAAATACTATCAAATTCTCAAAAGACATGTGAATCATCTAGAAAGGCCATGATAAGCTTCCAGCAACATGCGAATCTCCTTCCCAACCAGCACCAAAGCCATAATTACCTTTGTCCACAAAGCTGGATAATTTCACAGTGCATAAATCCTAGTAATTATCAGCTCAAGCAGTAGTTCTTGTAAGTATGCTTGGATTATCTACGTTTCCGAAACCTCTTTCGATGCACCAAGTAAATATTAATAAGATTAGTATGGCTTCTACTCCAATCCTATGCTAATTAACAACGCTGCAGTCAAACAAGACCAACAAAGAAATGTCCGAACAATTTAAAAATGATCTGTATATGTTGCCAATTAACAAAACATATTGCTTTAATTAATGTTGAAAACTTGAGAAGAGCTTAAATGGAAACCCCGATTATATGATCATGTCAACTCTTTGTGACATTTCCACAAACACGTAGGCCGCAGCCTTCAAAGTCCATCTAACTAACACACAATGTGTGAAAAAGACCATCCTCAATACATTCACGGCCAAGTGCCAACATCCAAAACAGTGCATTCACAATTTCACGGCCAATTTCCAATTAATAAATAAATACAGAAGAAAAATTTGGAGTAAATACACAGTCGGTAAAATTTCAATTTACCGATTGGGTAATGTTAGGCTGTTAGCAGCAACTTGCAACAATAAACTTGGCACTGCAGCGAGTCGGCAACGGCAACCTCTGAGCTGTGGCGTCGTCGGTGAGATGAGTCTGAGGCTCTGAGCAGCTGAGGACAGTGAGGCGTGAGCCGTGTGGTCGACTGGTCAGACTTCGAGTGAGGAACTTAGGAGCAGAGGATTCGGAAGGCAAGAATGGCTTATGGCACTCGGGGAGGCCATTTAGCCGTGATTCAAACGGCGTCGTTCTCATTTAAATGGAATGACGCCGTTCCAATTAGGAGGTAGCCAAAAACCTGATGCAAAACGGCGTCGTTTTGCATCAGGTTATTTTTTTTTTAAAAAGTCAGAATCAAAAATCGAAAATCGGAACCTGTGGTTTACCGATTCCGATTCCAACTTCCGTTAAGGAGTCGAAACTGATTCGATTCTGACTCCGACTTCCGAACCCTCCGATTCCGTCGGAATCGGAATCGGACCGGAAGTCGGAATTGAACAGTTCGGAATTTTGCTCACCCCTAACTAGTGTTGTGATCTTAGTTGTTCAATGAGTCTATATATATGAAGTATGTTTTAAGCATTTGGGATATTTTCAGTTTGGTGCATAGTATTGCTAAAGAATATAATTTATCCACTGCGAATATTGCATAATGTTAGATACATGTTAGAAACATTGCATCTTATATGTCATGAACGGGGGCAGGTAACTTTGTGTTGCATGTCTCGATGCTTCAAATGTCCGTCCAATCCCAAACGAAATTTGGGAGTGTCACATATCTTCTTCTTCTTATAATAATAATTGATGATCATCATCATCATCATCATTATGGATGAAATGAAATGAAAATTTTGGGATAAATTTTTTTTCCATACAAGCCCTAACTCAAGGAAGAAAATATGATAAAGAGGGAAGAGAATCGAATGTGAGGTGCAATGTGCATGTGCTTAATTTCTTATCAAAGACACCAAGCATGTGTATAGCTACTAAGATATCAGATGGCAACGGAAGGAAATCACAAGAGGGAGAGGATAATCAAATGAAAGATAGAATAGAGAATCGGGAAAAGGGAATAAAATATTGCCCACAAGGAGAATGTAAGAGTTTTATTTAAACTCTATGTCCCACACACTCATCTTAATAGAGTTTGAAATAGCTCAAAACTTATCGGTTAAAATATGAATAATAATGGGATAAGAAAACTCATAAAAGATAAGATTAAAACTTTATATCTCTAACTATAGTCAGACACAAAGTCTGAGATTTCTTGATGATCATAAATCTATAAATAGCACTGAGGGGTTAAAGGGTCTCACCTACAACATCAGAGTGCCTTTTGCCATCGTGAGACACTTGAGAGGCAAAGTTGCTAGGGTGATCCTTCCCTCATAGCCAGATCTAATTCTTCATCGAATTGATAGAGAAAAGTATGCATTTATTTATCACTGTTTATAATTGTAGATCATATAAAATCAAAGATCTGATAATTAATGTTCATGTTAAAATATTTGACATGTGGTATCAGAGATTCAGGTTATAGATTTTTATAATCTCGATATAATATTGTACATGCCGTATATCACTTTGATATTTCTTTTCAGTCATGAAAGATAAAAATACATACTGCTTCATACTGATATTATGCACCAACCGCTACGCCACACATATGCATAAAATTATAATTTTGATTCTGCATATGTAATATTATTATCACATTGATATTCATGATCTGTATATGAAATATATATATGTTAAATTGCATATATGAATTTCTATATATTTATGCATATGAAATTGCTCCCAATTTTATGAAATCTAAACTGTATTTGAGATGAAAACCAAATGGTGTTGCACGGTAGTTTTCCTCGAGTTTTCATTGAGAAAATTAAAAAATAAAAAAATAAAAAAGAAAAAGAAAAAAGGAAGGAGTATTTTGAGCCAGAAAGAGGCCGAGAACCTCCTTCACAACGCCACTATGACGGCAGCACAGAGGGCTCCAAAGCCCAGTGGCCACATCATTTGGTTCATTAATTTAAAAAAAAAAGAAGTGGAGAGGAGGTGGACCTTGGCAGCGGGAGGAGACTGGGGATTCCATGCCATCTTCTAGTCGCCGACGAGGACCACCGTTGAGATGAATGGCAGGGAAGGTGCTGCGCTGTACTGAACATTTAGGGAAGGTGCGGCGCTATGACAATCTGAGAAGAAGGCATATGAAGCTTAGGTTTTCATTAAATGTGTAATGGGTTTGGGCTTTGGCCCAGTCCAAGAAGGAAAAGAAAGCAAACGGGCCAATGGGCCACTGATGTGGCCCAGCCCAATAAAAGAACAAAAAAAAAAGGTGGGACGGGCCTGAATAGTAGGTCCAACCCAGGTCAACACATCCATAAACTGGTTCTTGGCCTGGTTTGCTGAACCAGACAGGTCAGATTAATTTTTTTTAATATTTTTAAAACAAAAAAAAAATCTGAATTTTATTTTATATACATGTTATTATTGTTATTTACATTTATGAAAATTTTATTATTGCTAAATTTATATGCATATTATTATTGTTAAATACATGTATTAAATTTTATTAAATGTTATATATATGCATGTTATTATTGTTAAATACATGTATTAAATTTTATTAAATGTCATATGCATGTTATTATTACATACATAAATCTTATATACATGTATGAATTGGCTCTTATTATCATGCTATATATAATTATTTATCCAATATGGACAAGTGATTTACATCAAAATTAAAGAAAAACGTGGTTGTCCAAAGATAAAAGATTCTCTTAAATTTTGGTAAAAAATCATTAAATTCCATAGTAAGTTGGATATGATGGAGTGGAAAATTTTTATATTAGAGTTTACTCCCAAAGGAGAATTCTGATGATACACTTAGTTCAACCACAGAATTTAATGTTGGTGAGAACACTTTGTGTATTAAGATCTACTCCCAAAGAGGGTCTTGATGACACTATTAGTTCATCCATAATTATTTAAATTCTGATTATAGTTTATAAGTGTCTAACTCAAAACTTTACGTGACAAATATTTTTTTGTAGTAAATGTATCGACATCATTACATTCACAAACTTCATCAGTTCTTGTTTGGAATGGCTCTAATTTTTCTGAGTGGGTTGAGCGAGTCATATTCACCTTAGGGGTCCTTGACCTAGACTCATCCCTTACAAGTCCAAAATCACCACCCATCACTGAGAAGAGTAACAAGGATGAGAAAAAGTCTAATGTTCATGAAAATGACCATAGCTGAAAATATTAAAAACTTACTCCCTAGTGTTGAGGATGCCCAAGATTTTTTGAAAAATGCTGATGAGAGATTTAAGTCAGCAGATAAGTCTTTAGTAGGAACACTGATGGCTGGACTTACCACCATGAAATATGATGGAGCCAAAAGAATGCAAGAGCATATCCTTGAAATGACAAATACTGCCGCCAGATTACAAATCCTGGGAATGAAAGTAGAGTCATTTATCGTTTAGCTTATTCTGAACTCATTGCCACCTCATTATGATCCATTCTAGATGCATTATAAATCTATTTAGGATAAATGGAATGTAAATGAGCTGGCAAGTATGGTAGTTCAGGAGGAAGTAATACTGAAACAACAAGGGTATTACTCTGCTAATTTTGTGACTTAAGAAGTTGGAAAGGAAAAGCACCATTATGGTAAAAAGAAACGAATTGGACAACCAAGAGGAAAAGAGCTTGAAAAAGTTAATCAAGTTCAACATAGTAGTACCAAATACTACTAGTGTGGGAAAAATGGACACATGAAATCTGAGTGTCAAAAATGTAAGGCTTGGTTTGAAAAGAACGATAAGCCTCTTGCCCTTGTATGTTTTGAATCAAACATTGTAAATGTTCCTACTAATTCTTGGTGGCTAGATTCAGGTGCTAATATTCATGTTTCTATAACCATGCAGGGATACCTTAGAAGCTAAACTCCAAACCCCTGTGAGCAATTCATTTTTATGGGAAATGAGAATAAGGCTGAAGTTTTGGCCATATGGACTTTTCGTTTAGTTTTGAGTACTGGTCATTGTTTAGACCTTCATAACATAGTTTTTGTGCCTTCTGTGATGCGTAATTTAATTTTCCTTTCTAGACTGGACACTGATGGTTATTCTTTTTCATTTCATAATGGTAGTTTCAATTTGTTCAGAGACTCTTTATCTATTGGTTCTGAGTTTCTTTCCGATGGTCTTTATCAACTTTGTCTCAATAATACATTTGTTCATAATACCTATACCCATAACCATGAGATGTGTATTGGAACTAAAAGAAACATGATTAATGAACATTCTTATGACTTGTGGCATAAGAGATTGGGGCACATCTCCAAAGAAAGATTAGAGAGATTAGTAAAATAAGAGATAGATCCGCATTTAAAATTTATTAATCTTGAAGTATGTGTGGATTGCATTAAAGGAAAGCAAACCAAACCTACTAAGAAATGTGCCACAAGAAGTAAAGAGTTTCTTGAAATAATTTACACAGATATACGTGGACTATTTTTCACATAATGTTTTGGTGGAGAAAAGTATTTTATCTACTTTATAGATGAGTTTTCACGGTTTGGATATATCTATTTGCTACATGGAAATCTCAAACTGTTTCAATACTTAAGGTATTTCTCTTGGAGGTGGAAAGGCAGTTAGATAGAATGGTGAAAATCATCAGGTCGGATCGAGGTGGAGAATATTATGGAAAGTATGACGAATCAGATCGTAATCCTAGCCCATTTGCCAAACTTCTTGAACAGTGTGGCATTGTTGCATAGTACACGTTGTCAGGGATGCCACAGCAGAACAGTGTTGCTGAAAGGCATAATCGGACTTTATTGGATATGGTCAAAAGTATGGTAAGCAATTCTACCTTACCCAAGTCATTGTGGGGTGAAGCCATTAAGACAACAACTTATATCTTAAACCGGGTTCCTAGTAAGTCGGTTCCAAAAACTCCTTTTGAGCTGTGGACTGGTAGGACACCAAGTTTAAGACACATGCATGTATGGGATTGCCCAGCAGAAGCGAGACTTTACAATCCACATGAAAGGAAATTGGATCCTAGAACAGTAAGTGGGTACTTTATTGGCTACCCAAAGAGATCCAAATGGTATAGGTTTTACTGTCATAATTACAGTCCGAGAATAGTGGAAATAGGGAATGCCAAATTCATTGAACTTGACGAAATCAGTGGAAAAATGGAACCTAGAGATGTGATCATTGAGGAAGTACGAGTAGATGTCCCTATACCTACACCCTCAGAAAGGATAATGGTTCCTCTAATTGATCATCACAATGATACATTGGAACAAGTAAATGACCACCCATCTCATAATGATAATACCACTGATGAATGAAGTTCGGAGTCACCAGAATAGATAGTCTTACGTAGATCTTAGAGAGATCAGAGACCTACCATTTTAGCAGACTATATGGTATATCTCCAGGAATCTAAATTTGACACTGGGACAAGTGAAGATCCACTAAAGTTTTCACAAGCCATAGAGAGATGTGATTCTAGTAAATGGATCGATGCCATGAAAGAAGAGTTGAAATCCATGGATCCAAATCAAGTTTAGGATCTCATTGAGTTGCCTAAAGGGTGTAAAAGAGTTGGGTGTAAATGGGTCTTGAAGACCAAACGCGACTTTAAAGGCAACGTCGAATGACATAAAGCCAGAGTTGTTGCTAAGGATTTCACCCAGAAAGAAGGCATTAATTACAAAGAGACCTTTTCTCCAGTATCTAAAAATGACTCTTTTAGAATCATTATGGCATTGGTGACTCATTTTGATTTAGAGTCACACCAGATGGATGTGAAAACAGCTTTTCTAAATGGAAGTTTGGATGAAGTGGTCTATATGGAGTGTGATACCCCGGTTTTACGTGTATTTTCACTAAAGAAATATTTTAATTTAATATTAGTTCTTTTATTTTAAATTATCATATTTTAATTGGATTTATTTAGCTGTGAAAATTATTTTGTGGAGCTTTCTTAATATTAATTATCGTTTTGAGTTTAAATTGCTGTGTAATTTATTTTAATTGATTTTTAAATTTAAAATTTTGTTGTTAATATTTACTAATTATTTATTATATTTTAGCTTGATGTGGTGTTTAAATTATTTTAGTCATTTTATAGCTTTTAAAATTGTTTTCATCGGATCAGTTTTTGGACTCCAGAGGTGAGGATTGGACCTCATTTCTTTTCCCCATCTTTTCTTTTTCTCTTTTCTTTTTCATTTTTTTTCCTTCTTTTCTTTTTTCTTCTTTTTTTCTTTCTTCCCCGTCGTTCTTCTCCTTCCGCGCGGTACGTTCTCTCTCTCCTCACTATCGTTGTTTTGCTTCTCAGCCTAGACGGCCGTCGTCCGGCCACCGTGGCCTACACCACCTACCCAATTCTCTTCCCCTCCAACCGGTGAACCTCCCCACCAAGTTTCACCTCCATCCAAGCAGCTGTTAGCCGCCGCAAGCTCCTCCAAGCCGCACGATTTTTGTACATTTCCGCTGCCGTCGTTCCACCTCCGGCCACCATCTCTTCACCACTTCATCACTGACCTCTTGCCATCCTAAACCACCCATTTCAAACTTCGATCCGTTGCCGGAGCAGCTCCCACGAGCTCAACTCCGTTTTGTCATTTTTTCACTTCCACCGCCATTTCCAGCGCCACCCACGGCCAACTCTCACTTCCATTAGCTTCATAAACATCTATAGGCCATTCCCTATCAATTTCAAGTCTTGGTTTGTCTCCGTTCGAAAGTGGGTATTTTACAACCTACGGCCATAGTGTATTTTACACTATTGCGTTGCTTTTTCTTCGCCGTTTGCAGCTCCTTGATCCTTCAAAAATTATTATATAGCGCTGTAAGTATTTTCCAAACTCTATTTTAGATTTAAATATATTATTGCTTTTACAATAAATTCATTGATTGGTTGGTTACTCCGGACTGAGTCCGAGGAGTCGGGGGTCAGATAGATTGAGGACGGAGTTGTTTGGTTACTATTGATAATGTGATTTATTGGATAAATTATGTCTGGAGGTGTGCATTGTATGGTGCATTCATGTGCATGTATTAAATTGAGAAAATCTGGGTTTTCATGTATAAATGCGTATCACGACCCCAAGCAGGGATAGGGTATTATCTCGGTGGAGCTCCTCTGGTCACTCTGGAGTGGATAATATTGAGTGACATCCCCTGGGTTGTCGCTGGGCGATGACCGGATCGCACGATACGGTAACGCTATCGTGTCGACTCCATGGTCCCTCGGCTGGTGGGGACTAGAGGATGGCCTGGTCCAGGTATGCGCTGGGCGCGAGAACTGGGCATCGCTCGTTTAGGTGTCATATGCGTAGTCGTTACCTGAGGTGTGTCATAGGAGCCAGAGTGTGCGGATGATCCCTAGGGGAGATCATGGTGCATGCATTAAATTGGATCTGGTTTGGATATTGGATATGGGCCATTTTCTGGGAAAATGACGAGGTTTTATTTGTGGTTATTGTGATCGATTTTCTGGAAAAATTGTGGTTTTCTTGAGTTGGGCCATTATCTGGGATAATGGCAAGGAATTGTTTAAAGGAAATGTTTTGGGCCAAAATGGGATTTTTGGCGTGCGTGGAAAAAATGTGGATTTCTGTGATATGCGTTTTTGGCATCATTTCATGCATATTGTTGAATTTAATATATTTTTATCTTGTGACGTTTGGAATATTACTTACTTGCGGCACCATTTTGGTACCGTAGACTTTGATGCAGATGTGGAGGAAGAGGAGGAGGCTGAGCCCGAAGAGTTGGCTCCGCTAGAGTTTTGACTTGAAGTCTATTATATTTAAAAATTATCTCTATCAGTTTTTATGGCTTGTAATTTGGTTTGAAACAATATTTGAGACTTTTAATATTTTATTATGTGTGCTTTGAACGAATTTGTATTTAAACAAAAATTCTGGTACTCAGTTATAAGACTTTTATTATCCACTGCGCTATTTTATTTGTACACTTGTTGCATGTACACACACTTGGCACTCATCGATGGGATGTGTGACCCGGGTTGTCATCATCCCGACGCCTCGATTTCCACGTGTCCGTACGTGGGAGTTGGGGGCGTCACATGGAGCAGCCAGAGGGCTGCTCAGAAAAGGGCAAAGATTGTATAGTATGTAGGCTTAAGAAATCAATATACAGACTTAAGCAAGTTTCCTAACAATGATACTTAAAGTTCAATGATACCATTACTGCTTTTGGATTTAAAGAAAACATCATTGATCGATGTATATATCTAAATGTTAGTGGGAGTAAGTTCATATTTTTGATCCTGTATTGTGATGATATCTTTTTGCCTAGTAGTAATCTTGGCTTACTTTATGAAACCAAGGATTTTCTATCTAAGAACTTTGAAATGAAAGATATAGGTGAGGCGTCCTTTGTAATCGGAATTGAAATCCTTCAGGATAGAAAACAAGGACTGTTGGGATTGTCTTAGAAAAGTTACATATAGAGAGTTCTTGAGAGATTTGGCATGAAAAGTTGCTTATCACTTGATACTCCGATATCAAAATTTGATAAGTTTAGTCTATCATAATGTCCTAAAACTGAGTGGGAGCTTAAAGAAATGGCAAAAATCCCCTATGCTTCGGTTGTGGTAAGCTTGATATATGCACAGATTTGCACAAGACCATACATTAGTTTTGTAGTTGGCATGCTTGGGCGTTACCAGAGTAACCTAGGGATGTCTCATTGGAAAGCAGCGAAGAGGGTTTTGCGATATCTGCAAGGAACTGAGGATTATCAGCTTACCTTTAAGAGGACTGACAACTTAGAGGTAACTGGATACTCAGACTTTGATTTTACCAGTTGCTCTGATAGTAGGAAATCTACTTCAGGATATGTTTTCCTACTAGCTGGTGGAGCGATCTCATGGAAAAGTATGAAGCAAACTATCACTGCTTCATCAATAATGGAGGCTGAGTTTGTGGCGTGCTTTGAGGCCACAGTGCATGGCTTATGGCTGAGGAACTTTACCTCAAGGTTTGGAGTTGTCAGCTCTATAGCCAAGCCGCTGAGAATTTATTGTGATAATTCCTCCTCAGTATTTTTCTCCAAAAATGATAGGTATTCTAAAGGTGCTAAACACATGGAGTTCAAATACCTAAGTGTCAAGGAGGAAGTACACAAATAAATAGTGTCCATAGAACATATTAGTACTACGCTTATGATAGCAGACCCATTAACGAAGGGTCTAGTAGCGAAGCAATTTAAAGAACATGCTGACAGAATTGGTCTTATGATATAAACATGTTATTGAGCTTGTAGATGTTTTATTTTATTTTGTACACTTGATAATATCTATTATGGTTGTTTTGTTTTTATTTTATTATTATTCACTTATTTGTGCATTGAATGGTTTGGAATAATGATGACAAGATAATGTCTACAACAGACATGAATTGGAACCCAATGCATCACGGTATTAGCCTTAATTATCCCAATTAAAGATCATGTTAAATTGGTTACTGATATTGTGGTACATGGAAGGGAATTTGTTGATTATATAACAGAGGACTGCCATGACTCGCATCGGTAATTGATTTGACATTGATATTACAAAACTTACATGTATTTTGAGCTATGAAAGTTTCAGGAAATGAATTTGCGCAGTATGGTTAATTTTCTGTAATAAACCCATGAATAGAAAATATTATTTTATAGACGTATGGGCCAAGTGGGAGAATGTAAGAATTTTATTTAAACTCTATGTCCCACACACCCATCTTAATAGAGTTTGAAATAGATCAAAACTTATCGGTTAAAAGATGAATAATAATGGGATAAGAAAACTACTAAGAGATAAGATTAAAAATCTATATCTCTAATTATAGTCAGACACAAAGTCTGAGATTTCTTGATGATCAGAAATCTATAAATAGCACTGAGGGGTTAAAAGGTTCTCACCTACAACATCAGAGTGCCTTTTGCCATCATGAGACACTTGAGAGGTAAAGTTATTAGGGTGATCCTTCCCTCGCAGCTAGATCTAATTCTTCACTGAACTGATGGAAAAAAATACGCATTTATTTATCACTGTTTATTATTATAAATAATATAAAATCAAAGATCTGATAATTAATGTTCATGTTAAAATATTTAACAGAGAAAGCCAACGAGGAAGCAAGAAATGACAGAAATATGAGAAGTTGTAGAGAAAATAAAGAGAGAAGCCGTAGAAAGTTGGAGACTTCGGAAGGAGGGACAAAAAGGGAAAAAATATGTGATTTTTCTTTGATAATTAAGAACATGACCGAATTGACATCGATCTATTCTCTCTTCATTTTGGGGCACGAAACTTGTGTTGTTTTGTTTTGTTTTTTTTCTCCCTCTCGTTAGCAGATATAGTGCCTTCGGCCCATGGAATTCAGGTTTAATATGGTCATGTTTCTCTGATTATTACTCATTTTGGAAATATCTGATTATAATCTTAAAATGGACGAAAAAACAAAGGTGATATGAATCGATTGGGATGTCAAAGAGATCGAATTAGAAAATGATAGTTTTACAGATAAGGACAAATTTAGTAATTTAATAACTATATTATAAAATTAATTATTTTAATTTGAAAGATAAACCAAATTTATCATAAATTTGCATTTTGCTAGTTCCCCAACTCAGCATTCGAACGCCCAAATATATTTGTAAGACAGGAAGAGCTAAAAGGCGTAAAAGCTGAGAGGTTTACCATTCAGGACATGCTAATTGAAACTCTCTTTAAGATTTAAAACAGTGATTATATAATTTTAAAAGCTTTTTAATAATAAAATTATATTATTTGGATGATATATATTAAAATACTTTTAATTCCAAATAAACTAAAAGTACGTATATCATTTTTCTCTCGAATATGTTTTTCAGATAATCCAGATGATATTTTTAATTTTGAAAAAGATTTTTAAATGGTGAAAATATCCATATAGCTTTAAAATAATTAAAAGTTTATTATTTGATCATATCATATGCACGACACCACAATTTTTAAATGACCTTTTGTATCATATATATCTCAAAAATCAATTTCTTATATTGTTTCAAAACCAATATTGTAATATATTTAAAGATGCTTTAAATATATAATTACTAAAAAATAAGTAATTTTTAATATTTTATCATTACTTTTTCACTATTTTTATTATTATTCAACTTTTTATTATTATTTTTTGACTATTATTAATATATCAACTGACATCATCTTAATAGCAAATATATCCCAATCATGTTTATCAAAAAATATATATAGATATATATATATATATATATCCCGATCATGGACTAAAACCATAGAAGTGGCCGTGGAAGTTCCCTTCCGCTCGTCCATCATAACCATAACTTCCACTTCCCTCCCCAAGTTTCCACTCCCAGTGACAGCCACACCACTGGATTGTGCTCATAGAGGCTCCTGCACAAGGGTTCAATTCCAAACCAGAAATGTTTGCATTTTTATCTGAATTCTGCTTTGGTTGTAGTTTTGAGCGTTGACAGGGATACTCATATGTGCATATATCATGCTTATTTTGATACCCACAGCTGTGAACCTAGCCAATCCTAAAGAAATGATGGCCGCACAGCTGGTTGACGTGTAGTTTCTATAACAACAGTATCAATATATCTATATTAACTTATGACAATAACTGATGTATATTATATATATATATATATCATTAACTGCCCTTGTTATGATGGTAGGTAATCTTTTGAAACGAGGCTAAATGGGCACCATATCAATATATATGCATGCATGCAGCTAGAACTGAAAGAATCTTATTGGATCGTGTCCTCCTCGCCAGCTATAATATGCAGTAGCAGTAGTTGGTATCTTGATATTCACGCTCGGGCAATAATCTGGCGCCTTATTGGATCATGTCCTTTTCATTCTAATGTAGTGATCATGAATGAGTTTCCAGGTCGATGTCATTCTAATGATGTCCTCTTCGCGAATTAAATAAGACTGTGCACGACCTCAGGTCCTCGTGAACAAGTTGTCCATTGATGCTATCGTCAAACAGTGAAAGAAGCCCAAGACTGTTACTTCTTCATTCAGCGGTGTACAACTGTAACAACAATGCTTTTATATTATTCAATTAGTTAATAAGATATTATTTTTTAAACACATTTATTTTATTTTAGGGATGATGAGTCAGCTTTAAAAAATGCTTTTATCACGTTATAAGTTGTTTGGATACAGAAGTAAGAAATATAAAGGTTAATTTGAATTAACTTTCATAAAACGACAAAAATTGAGCTAATAGTTAGTTTGAATTTATTTTCAAAAAATTATAAATAACTGTTACCTTTTCTGAAGAAAGAAAACATTATGAATTAATATAATTTAATAAAGATATTATCATCTTATAATATATATTATTATGAAATATATTACAAGAAAATTAAATTTAGGTAATTTATAAATTACTGTTATTATTTATAAATATATTTATGGATAAAACAAAATCATTATTACAAATACTATACGATAATGGATGAGACCGGCCCATATGTTGCTATGAGATTTCATGATCAAGTGATATTCTTTAAATTAAAAGAGAAAAATGTATATTATCATCATATATAATGAAATTTTAAATGAGTGAAGTGAAAGAACCAGCTTATGCTTAAAAGTTTGTATGGAAACATAACTGTTCTCAGATAGTCATAGACTATTTCATTACTATTTAATATTTTTTCACTATCATTTACAGATCATCTAAAATACTTGTAATATCTAAACGAGTTTTAAATTCCTACCTCACCAATGTGAAATGATCTTATAACTAGATGCCTACGTCACCAATGTACCATGCACACGAAAAAAAAAAAAAAAAAAAAAGGAATCATTAATGCTACTACAATCATTATTACTATACATAATATAATTTTAGAATGAGCCTAAATTATCCGGTGAAATGATATTAATATATGTCTACTTCACTAATCTACCATGCATAACAAGCATACTTCATGCAAAAATATAAAATCTTTAATGCCATTAATTACTCTTATTATCATTGTACATAATTATATAATTTCTAAATAAACTCAAATCAGCAGGGGAAAGAATTCCAATAAACGTTAATCTCACTAATGCACTATGCATAAACCATATTACGTACTTTTTATTTGAATGAAGTCAAGCGAGCAGGTATGATTTGATCATATCTTTCTCACCAACTGTAACATGCGTCTTAATCTAAGAGTAGTTGTGAAAGTAAGAAAGAAAATGACTCAGGAGTTCTTTTCTTTTTGGTATTAAAAAAAATAAAAAATCTTAATAATTCTCAACAGTAATATATATATATAGTAGCCCTTACATTACGTAGTAATTCAAAATCTCGATCTTAGGCAGTACAAGGTTTTAATATTGATGTTTTTGTTAATTAGTAGTTTCGAAACAACGTGAATATCTTTTTATAGACATTCTCAGCGAGTTTATATAAACTGGAATAATTGGCTAGTTCTATTCTGGACGTGGTTTGTCGGAATTGACCCATTAGGTCTGGTTATGATAACTACTTCTAAAATTACATAAAAATACAGTACAACTCAGCTAGAAGAAGGACCATCTAGTAAATGAACCACAAAATTATTACAAGAAGCTGCAGGTCCATTTAATGAGTGTGGTATTAGAGTCATTCATGTTGCCACGAGCAGCTGCATCCACATGATCTGTAGACTTGAGACAATTGATGCCATGCTGCATGCTCTAACATATATCATGCTTATTGTGATACCCACTTCGGTTTTTTCTGTGACATTGATGTAGATAATCTCCGCAAACTCGACCATAAGTTTATCATGTTCTTTTACGCTTTTTCGGACATGAGCTAGTTGCAGCAGAACGAATCATCTGGTTGTGCTTCAATTCCGCACCATATTGGTCGTTTAGATTTTATGTTTGAAGAGGGGAGTTATGAAAGGTTGGTCTTTTCATTGCTACTTATGTTCAGCGAATATATTAATGTAGGTCTACCCGAGGTTTTGTCGGTTAGGCCCGACCCGAATTATAGTTATGTTAAAAAGATACAAAGCTCTCCAAGTACTCAATCAAGTACTTCATCAAGCGTGCGCATAACTTGGATTGAAGTACTCGGCTGTTTTCTGTGGGAGGAAGTACTTTATCAGCTACTGTCCTCTTCCATTAAACCATAACCAAATTTGAAAGGTATATGAAATTGGGGTAAGAAACAGGTGAGTGCAGCCAATCTTGTATTTATCTAATTGCAAAGTTGCTTGAAGTCTCGAGTTAGAAAAAAGTGAAAACATCTATTCATCATCTCTTTTTTTTATTATCATCTTATCTTATCATTTTATGATGTGATATTAGATTATAGATTTACAAGTAAAATATAATAAATAATTTTTAATTATCAAATGCTACGTCATAAAATAATGATAGTTAAAATGATGAATAACATTATTCATATATATATATATATATATATATATACACTTGAATAATACATTTTATACTCTTTAAATAAAGTGACTGTTGTAATCATTGGTAATAGATGAACCTGGCCTATCCCAGCGAAATGATGACCACACAGCTGACGTGTGGTTACTATAAGTATATATGTTAATTACTATGTCAATTAACATCTAATGTATATTATAAATATATATATATATATATATATATCTTTTATATATCTAAATGCGAATGAGGCATGAACAGTATAGGAATAGTGTTTTCATCTAACAATTATTTTTCCTATTTTGCCACTTAGCTTTTGCTAATTTCCATTTTAATCCCTCAATTTTCTTTTCATTTGTTAGCACTTTTACGTTTTTAGCCCTTTATGGTTTTTGTACTTGTAGTTTGCCTCGCTCGCACTTTGCAAGAAGTGCTCTGTGTTTCTTTTCATCAGACAGAATCTGGAAACTATTGATATGAGTATTTTTACACAAAAAAAATCCAAACAAGAATGGTGTTTGATTTTGTGAATTTGTACTTATTTCGCAGGCTCCCCAGAAAAACTTTCCTCCCCTTTCTCAAGAACCTTTTAGTGGTAGTTTCGACGAGGGAAAGAAACTTATTTTACATTTATATGAGACGAGACCAAATTCAAAATATGTTCAGATCTTTAAAATAATAATAAAAAAGACTCCTCCAAAGAACTAGAGAGATAGAGAGTAGATCTGAAATCACACCCATATATATTAAATGTAACCAAAATAATAAATAAAAAAAATTCTGCAAACTATGTGTTGAGATAAAAAAAAAAAAATTCTGGATGAATCAAGAAACAATGGCACATTTGGGAATCTACAAGTTAGAGTAAAAAAATCATACCCATATACATTAAATTAAACCAAATTCAAAAACAATCTTGAAATATATTTTCAGATCTTAAAAAAATTTAAAGGTTGGCAAGATGGCAACGAGCGTGAACACTGCATGACTCAGTAACGAAGAGAGAGAGAGAGATACATGGAAGAGAGAGTATTAGGAGAGAAAAAGATATGGAAAGGCGTTTTAATTAGGTAATGTTTTTGAGAAATGGGTGAGCTTGTTGATGGAAGAAGAGAAAATAGAGATATAGAGAGAGAGAAAATTTATATTGTT
This sequence comes from Carya illinoinensis, assembly GCF_018687715.1. Classification (NCBI taxonomy): domain Eukaryota; kingdom Viridiplantae; phylum Streptophyta; class Magnoliopsida; order Fagales; family Juglandaceae; genus Carya; species Carya illinoinensis. The sequence goes on from NC_056765.1 coordinate 15,361,706, forward strand.
TTTATTATTAAAGTAAGAGTTAAACAGCCTTTGGAGAGATGCAATGATGAAATTATTGTATGTAGTACTAAATAATATAGTGTTGAATATGTTAATATATATATATATATGCTATAACATTTTTTTGAAAATTTATGTAATGGTGAAATTTTTTTAATACATATTTATAAATATATGTTTGATAATTATTAAGAAATTATCTTCTCACAAAGAACGAATACGAGATTTAATAACATTTTTCAATAATCTGTTAGTATAGTCCATAGTTTAAAAATATTTTCTCCCATATTAATAATATTAATATGAAATAGATTCATTTTTTTAATATAAAAATATGATAAAATTATCATTAATATTATTTCTAACTGGCACACGTGCACTGCACGTGTACTATTTTTATTGATTTTGTTTTTAAATTTCTTTTCACACCTTATTTATTATTTGATATTATTTTTATTTTTATTTTTTTATATTTATCATCTAGGTTTGTGTGCAGCGCACGTTTTCCTTACTAATATATGTGTATATATATATATATATATAATTATATATACAGCATCTCATTAACTGCTCTTGTTTTGATTGGATCATCTACATTGGACACCATAGGCTACCAGGCAATAGTTGATACCTTAATATTTACGCGCGGGCAATAATCTGGCATCGTATTGGATCATATCCTTTTCATTCTAATGTAGTAGTTATCATGAATGAGGTTTTCAGGATGATATCATTTTAGTGACGTCCTCTTCTCGAATATTGATGCTATGGTGAAACAGTGAAACAAGCCCAAGAGTCCAAGACTATTAATTCATTCAGCTGTGTACGAGTGTAACAACAAATATTATAAATATTACTGTTACACAACTTTTATAAAATTATTTAATAAGATTATATTTTCTAAACATATTTATTTTATTAAATTTTAGGGATGATGAGTCAGCTTTTGTCATGTTGGAGCGATTTAGGAGCCGATTAAAAAACCATTTCTAATCCAAATAGTCAAATAAATATATGAGTAAAGTTGGTTTGAATTTATTTTCACAAAACGACAAAAATTGTCACATTTTCAAAAGAACAAAGATATTATGAAATTAATGTAATTTAATAAAAATATTTTTATCTTATAATATTATTATGGAAGATATTATAAAAAATTAAATTTGAGTAGGTAATTTATAAATTACTATTATTATTTATAAATATATTTATTAATAAAACAAAATTATTACAAATACTATGCAATAATTGGGGACTCACATCTATCAAATATTTATAAAATTAAAACCATCTCTTCCCATAGGCAAAAGCTAAAACTATCTATCAAAAATTATTACAATTACTATGCTGGCCCTTAAAAATGGACCCATTTTTTCCAAAAAAAAAAAAAAAAAAAAAAAACGTCTCCGTAGGCAAAAGCTTATTAACTTAGTCTATCTTTTCAACTTATAACTCATGAATTCTAAAATATACCCTAATGTAATATATATATAATTATAAACGTTGAAAATTTTCTAATGCACTTATTAATATGTTGCCATGAGATTTTAAGTGATATTTGTTAAATTAAAAGAGAGAAATTAGTATATTTTCTTAATATATAATGTAATTTCAAATGAGCAAGGAAAAATGAGTGGATTAAATAATCTTATATTTAAAGTCTATTTGGAAACATAATTATTCTCAAATATTTTTAGACTATTTTACTATTAGTAGTAAAAGAGTAGTAAATAATACTATTTACTATTCTTTTATTACTATTTATAGATCATTTGAGATATTCTTAATATTCAAACGGAGCCTTAAATGTCTACCTTATCAATGTGAAATGATCTTATAACAAGATGCCTACCCCACCAATGTACCATGCATAAAAGAAAAAAAAAAGAAAAAAAAACATTAATCCTATTACTATCATTATTACTGTTATGATTACTACTATACATAATGTAATTTTCAAATGAGCCTAAATGAGCAAGCGGAAGGATATTAATAGATGTCTACCTCGTTAATCTACTATGCATAACGTGTATTCTACATGCAAATTCAAATCAGCAGGCCGTGAAAGAACTCCAATAGACGTTAATCTCAATAATGCACTTTGCATGAAGCATATATACAATGCATGCATAAAGCAAAATTATTGTTAATACTATTATTTTTTATGCGAATAGAGTTAAGTTAGCAGGTGAAAGGATATGGTTTGATCATATCTTTCTCACCAACTGTAATATGCATCATGCACTCGCGTCTTCATCTCAGTAGTAGTTGTGAAAGTTAAGAAAGAAAATGACTCGTGTCTCCTTTTCTTTTTGGAAAAAATATATATATATATTCTTAATAATTCTCAACAGTAATATAATATCTGTATATATATAGTATCCTTTACGTTACGTAGTAATTCAAAATCTCGATCTTGGGCACTAGCTACAAGGTTTTAGACACGCTGCAGTTTTGGACAACATGAGCACTACTACCGATGCGTAATTACTTCGACCTCTTTCCGGAGCAAATATATTCTGCTTATTATTTTTTTTTTCTTTTTTAATTTAGCAAATATGTTCTGTTTATAGTGTGGTGAAGTTTAACTTTCAATAATTTGGTCGTAATTATATATAATAAAGAAAAATCCTATTTCGTCATTTAAGCTTTTGTGCTGGTCGTCTTGCTAAACAAGAATGTGTTGTAACAACTTGTATGTAAAAGCTGCATCTGTTTCATCATAAAACAATTTTCTTAAATAATTTTCCTTATTTTTTGGCGTTTGAATTAATGAAAAAGTCAGCAAATGAAAAACAGTTTCAATTAATAAAAAAATCAAACATTCTTTTCTAAAAATTGGTTTTAGCTCTTAAGTCTCAAATAATGCTCCATTTTTTTTTTTTTTCTCAACCATCTCTAGATCTCTCGGATTTCCCTCCTCTCCTTATTAATCTTCCTCCTCTTTCCCACGCTTTTTATATTTTAATTTTTTTTTTGTAGCTATAATGTTTTATGAAGCCATGATCTCTCATGTTTTTCATATATAGATATCTTATATATATATATATATATATTCCTCCCTCCTCCGTTCACTTCTCCTCCTTTGGAGGATGGAGTTTTGATGCGGCTTGTTTTTCCTCTGATTTATACAGAGAATGATACTTTCATTTTGAGAGTTTTCATGAAGTTTAGATAATGTCCGTTGCCAAGATTTTGTGTACGGGAAAAGCTTACAACAGATGTTAGTTTGGCTTGTAACTTGAGTCATAGATGTAACTTTCTTGATAGATCGAATGAAATGAAGTCTATTTCAAATATTAAAAAAAAAAAAAAAACGATATCTTATATATAGCTATTGCTTGCTTTATTATTTTGATACGTTATTAATTTGACTATCTTGATTTTCACATCTCAATATCGTTCAATTATTTTCACTGTGTCGTTATTTTTTCTTTAATTATTAAATTGCATGTTTGTTTTCCATTGTATTTTTATGAGAAAGAATGGAAAACAATTGAAAAAAGTGAAAACTTGTATTTGTTGTACATGAATGGGATTGATACTTTTGGTGTGATTAATTGTAATATATCTATTGTATGTACCTTATGAAAAATGCATCATATTTTGATCATAATATATCTATTTACACTGTCATGTTACAATTCTATGTAAATTGTCTGAGGCGAAACTACATGTGTGCGACTTGGGGGAGATTTTTTATTTATTTTTCAATATATATATTCATATATTGTTGAATTGATAATTCAGTTAGCTGGTACTAACCTTCTATATATTCATCCATAATTACCGGTTCGTTCTTTAATATTGATGTATTTGTTAATTAATTAGTAGTTTCAAATTAAACAACGTGAATATCTTTTTATAGACATTCTCAGCGGCTTTATATAAACTGGAATAATTGGGTAGTTCTATTCTGGACTTGGTTGGTCGGAATTGACCCATGCGGTCTGGTAATGATCACTAGCTTTAAGCACTTCGACCCATTTTTAGGTGCGATAAGGCTAACCTGCACAAAATCAACTCGATATGTCAAATTTAACTGCATGATACATTGTTTAATCTTTGTATTTTCAGATCAAAACGAGATCAGGCCCTGAAAGCCATTACCGGACTTAAGGAAGATATGGAAAAGCTCAAAAACTTGCTGGCTCCAATATCAGAGAAAACTGATCTGGAAAACCTAATCAAAAGCATGAGCGAACACCTCCCAAGTCTGGATGCTCACTTTAACGTTCAGCGTGATAGGTAATATCTTTTTATAGACATTCTCAGTGGGTCGATCCATACAATTGGATAAATATATATATATATATATATATATATATATATATATATTGTTCTATATTTTTGGTCGTGGTAATTTGTCAGATTAATTAACCTATGCGGTCTGGTTATATATGATCACTAGCTTTAAGCAATACGTAGTTTGACCAATTTCTAGGTGCGATAGGGTTAACCTGTATATACAAAATCAACTCGATATGTGAAATTTTATCTACAATATGATACATTGTTTAATCTTTGAATTTCCAGGCTTGGCACAAAGTGGGGTATGCCAAGCAGTGCCAATGATGCCACTACGAGAGTTAATGCAGCTCTGACAACGCTTCAGACTCTGACAGGAAAATCGAGCAAGCTGATCGATGCTATCAAATCGCTGGCCCCAATAGAGAAAATGCTGGGAGAGATGAACAATGCCATCGAAACTCTGAATGAAAAATTTGACCGGTGCAAAACTGCAAGTGCACAATATCGTAGTTTTATAGTAAAGTAATAAGAAGAGTATCGTCCTCAGGGATTGGTACCTTACTCTTGCCAAATACCAAAATTATGCTAATCTCAATTTTATCTAGAGGAATCGCTAAGGTTTTTGTAGTAGCAAATAAAACTAGATCAACTCAAGAGAAATAAGCAAAGAAAGTAAAACTGATGTTTGAAGATCAAATTCAATAGGGAAGAAAACTTCTAGGAAATCGATTTCACCATAATTCTTCACTATGCTTTTCTCATCCAGCTAATTTAACTTAAACCTCTTTTGTCTATTAGCAAATCTCTAATTCATCCAAAAGCCTCTTTCGATAGTCAATTGGAAGTGATTCTAGTTTATCAATTCACACAAGAGTATGCAAATTAAATAATCAAGAACGCAATAAGACCAATGATTTAATTACTACACAGGTTCATACAAGTCTTTCGATCTCTATACTTACCTATGCTGAAATATCCAAGATCTACCCTATGATTCCCTCTTTCGATAGCAAATCACAAGATTAATAATCATCTAATCAATGGCCAGTTAATTAGAAGCAATAAATTCAGAATAAATCAGATAAACAAAGAGAGAATTTCATTAAATTAGCATGGACAAACAAGCATAGTTCGGAATTAGGTTACATCGTTTTCCTAGAAAGAATAAAATTTAGCTCATGCTAGAATTGGAATTCAACATAAACGAATTCACCATAATTGTTCTGAGAAGATGGGAAGAAGAAAATAAACACTGGAAAATCCTCCTTGCAGCCTCAACTGGTCGTCAAAAGTTCAAGAGAACGATTCAACGCTTTTCTCCCGTTCGTGCTCGTGTATGAATCCAAAGTACGTGCAATAAATTGGAATTCCGTCTCCAAAACAAATGATTTGAATCCCTCTAGCTATGTTTTTCTCTCCCAAAGAGTGTTCTCCAGTCAAAACTCGCGGCTCTAGAGTGAAGAATGGCCTTTTATATGGTCCCACAGCGGAAAACCTAAAATCTGTCAAAATACGATGTTCGCTCGAGCGGGGTGTCGAGCGCG